>NC_035447.2:59157543-59244131 GCF_002127325.2 Helianthus annuus | reverse complement strand
TCAAGGCTAAACTAGAAGGTCTGCTGGCAGTTCTGGTGCAGCAGCTAGTACTGAGGTTGATATAAATGTGGCTGCTGAAGAGGTTCAGGATATGTCTGTTGATCCTGATGTTCATATTGTTTCTGGTGGTGATGGTGGTGCTGGTAATGTTGCTGGTCAGTCTAGTGTTGCTGCGACTGACAAGGGAAAGGGCAAGATAGATGAGACGAGGGAGTTAATTGATGAAAGCAGTTCATCTTCCGAGGAGGAGGAGGTTCAGGTGATGGTGATTCTTCGTCTGAGGATGATAATCCTCCTCCTCCAGGGATGATGAAAGTCTTTGATAAACGCGGGAATCCCCGATTTGTGCGTATCAAGAAGACGGGTGATACTGGAGACTCTGACACGGATGAAGATTATACGCTTACTTCTCCGGGTTTTCTTAAGAAGAGGAAAGCTAAACGACAAGGTACTCATGCGTCAAAGAAAGCTGCTGGTGATTCCTCTGTTCCTGTCTCTGTCCAGCCTTCATCTGCTCCTGAGCAGCAGGTTCCTTCCTCTGGTGATCAACTTACTGAAAAAGAGACGCTGGAGCTAATGGCTTCTCCTCAGAGGTCGTCTGGGACACGCACGGCGACTGTTGATCAACAGCCGCCTGCAACTCCCACCTCAGGTACACATGCCCGACCTACTCTCGTTATTTCTGGTCCTACAGGTGCGTCAGGTCAGGCTGGTCAATCTGGTTCTTCAAGACCTGAGCCTTTAAGGCCATCTCTGGCAGAAACCTTGTCTGGATTTTCTGAAGCTGACAAGGTACAATTTCTGATTGAACAAATCAGTGAATTGGGTGATATAGTTGGTAGACACACAAGAACTATTGAAGAATATCGTGTCCTGCGAAAACAAGATGCAGTGGCACACAACCAGCTATGTAAAATTGTTGAAGCTCAGAATGTTAAGATCAAGGAACAGGCTGAGGAAATCGAAAGGTTAAAAGAGGCAAATAGGGCACGAGATAGGGAGGTTGAAATTATGAAAAGACATAGTACCAATTTGGAGACTCAGGCGAAAGCGTTGAGGGAGATGGTAAGTAATCGTGATGATAGACTGATGCAGGCTTTCAAGCCCATGCACAGCAATTTCAATAGGGTTTATTCGAGGGTTGGTACATTGTGGAACGAAAGGTGCAAAACCCTAGGAATAGTTCCCGAAAGGCGTGAGGATGATCAGGATGATGATGCTGCTAATCCAGATCAAACAACTGCCTCAGGCTCCGGTGCAACTGCATCCGGTGCTGCAGGCGGATCTGGTACTCCTCAAGATACTCCGTCTGCTCCTCCTACAGCTACTACCGGCCCAACTGAACAGACTGAAACACTGGAAATGTCTGTAGACCCTGCACAGATCAGCCTGGAACCGGAAACATTTACAACAGACCCTCCTGAATCTTCAAGTGTTCAAAAGTTTCATCCTGTCACGGGTGAACTACTGGAAGAGGGAGAGTTTATTTCTGAGATGACTGATGAACAGATTTCGATCTTGACCGATTTGGATGAAGTTGCTGTGTGTATGATAGATGCTACTCCGCTGGTACATGATCAAACTGATTTCTCCACAATTGAAGAAATCTTCATCAGTTCTGATCCTGAACGTCCTGTATATGTTGGAGAGGATAATGCGGAGGTGAATGCCCTTGACGATAACTTGGTTGCTGAAAAGACTGCTGATTTCGACAATCTTTCTTCTGGTTCGCCATCAGCTCAGGAAAGCCATGAGAAAACAGTTAATGAATGGCGAGCGGATTTCCTTGCTAGGAATCCTCCTCCGCTCGCTCCGTTGGAACAGGCTAACTATATGATGCTGGAGAAAAATCAGGCTCGGGGTCGGATTATTAGCTGGATGTTTGTCAAAGATCTACACTGCATGGTTGTGAAAAGAGAAACGGGTCTTCAATATTTCAGAACTCTCCTTAGTATTCTCACACTTCCATATTATGATGTGGCAGTGTTGGCTCAGTTAGATGTAATCAATCGAGCTAAAGAATAGATGGTGGATCTATTCGCGAAGAAAATCAGGTTAGAGAGAAGATTGGGTTGGAAGGATCCTCTGTACAAGCCTCAGTTTCCAAGGTACGAGCAGATCAGGTTCACACTTGATCCAGAGACTAACACCGCTCGTTATCGTTTGGTATACGATCCTCCTAAGGTGATGAAGAAGATTCCGTTACTGAAAATGAAGACCGACTTTCTTGGAAATTTCCGCTGTTGGGTTTATGATGCGGATACTGGTGAGGCTGTGATCTTATTCAGAGATAATTCAGAGAACTTCAGGATAATCGATCCGATGTGGATTACAAATATGTCCAGATCGAATATCATTGTTTTGAAGGATCATGAAATCAACTACTTAGTTCAGGATCGAGATCAAGCTATGAAGTTTCAAAGGATGGCCCGATACTGCTTCAATCTGCTGGTGAACGCAGGAAGTGCATGGTCATCACATCATCTAACCGTGGAAAGGACGTCAGAGACTTAAGACACGAAGACCGAGACAAAGCTACAGCCAAGGGGGAGTTTGTTGGTGCACTTTGTGTCTGTACTTTGTCTGTATTTTGTAATGTATAAAACGATGTCTTTTGTCTGTTGTGTTTACGTCTTTGTTATGTTGTTTATGTGTTGGAATGTGTGTTTGACCAAGTCAACCATCCTCCTGGTTTGACTTGGCCAAACATCCACACTTAGTGTTTGAAAGATAATGTGTTTCGAAGGATGTCATCGAAGGATGTTATGTATCCTTCGATGACTTCGAAAGATGTCTTTCGATGGATCTTTATGGACCTCGAAGGATATACAATCCTTCGAAGTATGTTTGGATCCTTCGATATCCTTCGATGGTATTTCTGGTCGATAGATGATCCTTCGACCAGAATACCTGATCCTTCGTGCATGGTTGTCTGTTATGGGTATATATATCCCATGAGGGTTTCACTTCAAGCAGAAGTTCTGTGTAAGTGTGTGTAAGCTGTTGAGAGCTTTTGTGTGTGAACCCAAGTCTTGTAAGAGAGCATTTCAGTTTGGTCAAGGTCTGTAACCGTGTCCACTGAAATACAAGAGAAAACTTTGATACTTTGCTTGTCTACTCTTTCTCTTTGTAATCTTTGCTTTCATCTAAACTACGGTTTGCACTCTAGCTTGGATTCCGCACTTGCTAGAGTGTTGAACATAACAAGGAATAGGTTTATCCTCAACCTCCGAGGGACCTACAATATTCACTGTTGGACTTGTAGCATTATGGTTGTCGATGATTGGCGTTCGACTTGGGATTCAGTTCTTGCAATCTTCCAAGGCACCGATGGTGTGATACGTTAGATTAATGGCCTATCAATTCTATTCTAAGCTAGGTATGAAATTCTAGTGACTTCATGGGCTATTCACTGTTGGACTTGATACTTGATGATGATACATATAATGAACTTTATACCTTTCCTTTACTGTAAAGTGAGGCACTTATTAACTCCTCGGACATTCACAATGTCAGTAGCTTGCTGTCTTTTCCCTCACAACCAAAATTGTAAACTTTTTCTTGATTTGTGCCTGTATGTATATTTATGGTCAGTTAAATAAAAAGTGACAAATGGGTCAAAGGATTTGCTACTTCTTAAATCATCTTATTTAAACACATATATTATCATTTTCAAAATACTTCATTTGCAATCATAATCTACACATTAATTCTTTATTATAAAAGATAAAAAATAGACAAAAAGTCCAACCCATAGTTACTAAACAAAATGACATATTTAAACCCAAACCTGCCTTTAACCCGTTACCCTAGTACAAAGGAGGAAAGTGAGAAACCTGGCAGATTGAGTTGGGCTAACTGTAGTTGGTTGGGGTGTTGAAATAAGTCTCGGATTCAGGTATTCGAGTGCAAAGATCCTTGTATGTAAGTATGAGATATAAGATAAAGACATAAGAATACAATTGAAGGTGATTATATGTAGTACATATATTTTACGAAAAAACAACAAAAGTGCACTAAGTACTTTGAATTTCAGCTGCTTCCTAATCCTGCCACATCCAATTAGTCAATCAACATAAAGGCTAGATAACTGTAGCTTTCAACAATGTGAGTCTCACTTATAACTGAAATATCATATTATTAGTAACTCATTTTTATAAAAGTAGATACATCTACCACAATGCTCTTAAGGACTACATGAGTTTCAGATACAAACTCCGGCATAAAGAACTACCAAAGATGAACCAACTCATAACAAATGTTCACATCAATGACCTTTCGGGAGTACAAAAACAACCATAGAACACCAAGACATTTTAAAAAGAAAAAAAAAACTCTAAAATACCCCACCTTTAAATCTATATAATAGAGAACAAATATCATAAGAAGTAAATTAGAAAAAATACTCAAGAGAAAAACAAAATTACATGATTACAGTACCTGTTAAACATGGGTTGGCTACTGGTTGTCTTGAAATGGTTTGATTTCACTACCTGTCCAAAAAACAAGGTTGGTTACACTTTTTAGTTTGTTAAAGAGAAAAAGCTATAATTGATCAATTTGTTAATAATGATTACAACTACCATTTTCCGAATGGATGTCACTCGCAACGAACAAAGCTAGAGACAACTTTCGATTCAAACTGAAGGCTAAAATCGCAAGTCAGATTCAGATTTGTTCGACAAAAACAAAATAGCAATCAAACAATATACATATAAAATTAAATAACGATTTTGAAATCATAACCTCTTTGAATGGCCGTACACGCAATGAACAAAATCAAGCAAAATTTTGATTCAAACTGAAGGTCGTGAGATTCTGATCTGTTCAAAGAAAACAAAATAGCAATCAAGAAGGACAGCTTCTTGTTTAGTATTCGTCTTCATCATTCCAGTTCTTCGTTCTTCTCTGACTCCATTATCGGTTCTAAATTGGAAAGTGTCATGAAAGAGAATTGGGAGTAGGGTTTGAGAAGGTGGAGAGTTAGTTTTGCAATCGGTCTCTCTCTCTCTCTCTCTCTTTAGAATTTGAAATCTGCCGCTCACCTCAATTAACTTAGCTTCAAGGTTGTAGTAAATGCACAAGGAGTTGTACACGTTTTAAAATCCTGGAGTTAGTTAGCTAGAAATAAGAGAAAATGTGTAATTATTATTTAACTAAGTAAAAGTTGTGATTTTAAAGTCTAATTAAGATGAGAGTAGTATAATGTAATTAATGTTTAAAAGACTATTTTAATTTGTACCTTATGCATTAAAGTAAAAAAAAAATATTTTTTAAGTATCTTAAAATGTCGTTTCTTCATGCATTATAACATAGTATTAATGACCAAGTATGTTGGGCTTTAATCACTTGTACATTAAAGCATTATCGACTTGTGCCTTTTAATCCGTGTGTCGATACTGAACAATACAACTACCGAAACGTCGACAAAAATGTGTAGGTCGTCATGTTATCTTTGGATTTTTTTAAACAGTATAATTTATAAGATATGTCAAAAATAAGTAAAAAAAATTATAACTTTGTTGTGGAGGGGTGAATTGTAACTAATTATCTGTAATTTTGTTAAAACTTAAGTGATTTAAGTGTAATAAGTTTAGGGGTTAAAAAATAAATAGTGTTTAAAAGACCAAACTACTCTCATTTTAGGGGTCTTTCTATAAATAAAGAGGGAGAAAAGTTCTTATTTTTTAGGTATATTAAAATACCCCTCACTCATGCATTATAATATAGTATAGATAAATTTTTGCCAAGTCCATCCAAATCTCTAATTGACCTATATTGACCTATATATTAATAAGGGAAGTAAATGAACAGTAACAAATAAATAAATATTATAAAGAAAAATGAATGAATAATAATAAAAATAGAAAGGAATGAATAGTATCAGGTACCGGTATCGGTATTAAATTTACCAAACTGAGTGTATTTTCAGTATGCGTTCAGCACCGATATTCATCGGGTTTTACTCTCAAATACCGATGCCGTACCCGTACCGACCGTATCAAGCAGTATTGTACCAGGTTTATTCGGTACCGGTACCCACTTTTGGGGATTTCGGTAACCGTATTTTTGGTATCGGTTGGTACCGAGCTCATCAAATCCTGTAGCAACATAGCAATGCAAGTAATTGCATAGTTTAGATTACTTTTCATACACACAGTAAGTAAACTGTATTTCGTGTGAATGAAGTTTTATATACACAACAATTTATTTTGCTTTATTTTTTGTGTTTTTACGTAATGAATGAATTGTAGCATGCAAATTAACTTGGATATTTAAATTATTGATGAGCAAATCGTATCAAATCCTGTAATCAAACCGGTATCGTATCGGTACCAAATTTACTATACCAAATCATTTTCGGTACCAATTTGGTACCCACCTTTTGTCGTTTTCAGAATCGTTACTTTCGGTTCGACACCGTTCTAGCACCATACCTATATTTATTGATTTTTACCTTCAAATACCATATCGTATTGTACCGAGCATTTTCGGTGCCGGTACCTAATTTCAATGATTTTCCGGATCGGTACTTTTGGTACCGTTACCGGTACCGAGCTCATCCATAATTTTAAGGTGTTAGCACCGTAATAACTGAACGGAAAACAACCGAATTTTCAACGTGTAGGACGCGTGGGTCCTATTATTATATGTTAGGCTATTTAAAATCGCTTTTTTAGGAGGGATTTTCTATCCTTTTGACGACATTTTTATTTATGTTTTGATATTCGGTATCTGCTTGCCGTTACTGACACGCGTTTTGCAGTCATTGGGTCCCCGCCGCAACGCGCGGGCGCAAATTTAACTAGTATCATTAAAATTCAGTGTTCAATGAAGGGTATTATTGTCATCTCATTATTTAGTTAATATTTCTAGTTTTTTTATTGTTTAATATTGGTATTTTATTTATTGTATTATTTCATAAAAATAATAAAAACAATATTAAACATCTATACGCTCATAAATTAATATATTAATAAAAAATACTAAAAAAATTAAATGATGGTTGGAAAAATAAAACTAAAAATCTATATTATTTTATTTGCACTTATTGTATATAAAAATACTAAATAAATATAATGATGGTCGGAAAAATAAAATTAAAAATCTATATCATCTTATCTGCACTTATGTATATAAAGAAAATTATATATAACAGATAGGAATCTATATCTATACATATAATAAAAGAAACTCTAATGAGGACACATGTCAGCTTCTTAGGCACTCTCTAATTGTATTTCCCACTTAAATCATAATTAGTTTTTGTTATTTTCTATTTCTCAAAATATGTTAGATATATCTCATTCCTTAAAATATGCCAAATATTTCTCATTATTTACCTCTCTTTCATAAACTCTATCCTTCACGTTTTAGTATTTTTTCACTAAATCTATTATGTTTTTTTTTTGAATATAAAATATTAAATTTAAACCTATATACCTTTTTTTTCAACAAACATCTTACGTTTCATGTTTTGAATATGAAATATTAAATTTGATTAATTTTAAAAGATTGCACTGGGCATAATTAATTTTAGATTTTTCATTTATTATTTGTTAGTTTAAAGTTTAATTTAAGAAATTGTATATATAGTTAGGTTCTTAAATTTTTTTGGGTCATTTTCTTAAATAATAGGTGTTGTGTATTATATGGATGGATTTAGTAATAAGAAAACTGTTTATTTACATTTTTTATAAACAACGAATAACCATGTTTATTGATGGATTTAGTAATAAGAAAACTGTTTATTTACATTTTTTATAAACAACGAATAATCATGTTTAAATTGGTAAAGTAATTTAAAGATATAATCATCATTATAAATCTAATATAAAAACAGTTTCGTAAAATCTATTTTTGGTAAGGTTTGAATAAAAAATATAATTATAAGTTATAAATCGTAAAAGTTGATTTTGTACGAAGGTTTAGCAGACCTAATCTAACAAAAAATATCAGTCAGTGTAACATATATATTTAGAGGTCGAAAATTAAGGTAAATATTTTAAAATAAGAAATATCGATAGTATTCCCTTATTCTATTTTATTTCGGATAGCTAAGACTTGAAGTTTAGTTATCGGAAGAAGTTATGTCTCAAGTAAAGTCATCTGATACCAATCCTCGACTCATAACGAGTAATGTCGGCAGTATCGATCGAAGGATAGGGATGTTCCAAAAGCAGTCTTTAGGAAAGTTAGCCTGTTTATGCCAAGGCAGGGCAAGAACCGGTTGGCAATGAGTAAGAGAATGAATTCCGCCGAGTCAGTTAACGAGAAAGTTTCTTAATTATTTATTATTGTTCTTTAGAATATTTACTTAAAGAATATTTTTTTCATCATTATTTCATTTTCATTGTTTCTATTTTTTTTTTTTGCTTATTTAATAATTTAATATTTTATTGACTTAACCCCGTGTAATACACGGGGTTCTAACCTAGTTTATAATATTAATAACTAGTACTAACTAAAATTAAATATATTTTTATGAATTAATTTTTATAATTAGATTTATCCTATGAGGTTGGGAGTAAGAAACAAATAAATCTTCAAAAACACTATTTTGGTTTGGTTAATACTTTTTCCACTAAAAAAACTCTAAAATATTGTTCTACCAAGGAATCGATTTATGTGAATTAAAATACTGTTCTACCAAGGAATCGATTTATGTGAATTAACATGGGATTAATGATTTGATTGATAATTTAATTAATATACTTATATTATAACAATATAATAATATCTAATATAAAATAAATAATACTTGATTATTAGTACTATGTTTTGTTTCATGAACTTTCTTTATACTAAGATTTGGAGCGAATCTTTTTATTTAGTTAACTTTTATAATTTAGTTATTATAATATAATAAGCTATCGGATGACGTTTTGTTTTAAAAATGAAAACATCATTTTGCTTTTTATTCAATGAAGTAACATCAACATTGCAAACAAGAATATTTATTTATTTAATTAAAATCTAAAGTAGAGTCAAATTTAGACAATGTGAAATAGATCAATAAAAGAAGTTTGGTAATAAAATAAAATAGACGAAACCAAAATACAAAGATTTACGATACATTGGTTGAGTCGATTTTTAATGGTGTAAGTGTGTCATGTTTGTTATAGAAACGGGTCAACAAGTTGTAACGATTTTGTCGTCACGCTTCACAACAAGAGAGCAAGTCGGTTAGCCAGATCACATGTGACCCATCAGGGGCGGAACCAATGTAGAATGAGTCGTAGCACGGGCTACGGCTCAATTCCCTATTTGTATTCTCAGTGTAATTTTTTTTCGTTTTTATACATAGAATACCCAAAAACATATACGAGGATACCCCTAAGAGAAAATTATAAAACTTGATATTATTCATTAAGCCCAAAACTTGTTTAGTAACAAAGCCCAAATAATGTGTTTTATGATAATTAAGCTCAAATTGTAATAACTAATAAAGCCCGTATAATAGAATAAGTGATCTTGTGCGTCTTATGATTGAAATGGAAACACATAGTTCTTGTCCTTTGGTTTATCGGGTAGTGAAGATAACCTTGGTTTTACCGGTTGCAACCGCAACCGTTGAAAGATGTTTTTCGAAATTGAAGATTATCAAGACGGATTTACACGATCGAATGGGCCCGAAATTTTTGAACAATGCCATGTTTGTACGGTGGAAAAAGATTCTTTTCATAAGTAAAAGACGACGATGTGATGGAATGATTTTAAGCTATGAAAAAAAAAGAGGCCAAATGTATTAGGTATCTGATTACTTTATTTTATTTATTATCTGTTTTTTAATATTGTATGATTGCACGGTAAAAAAAATTTAGGATACCCCTGATTTAATGGACTAGTTCCGTCACTGTAACATGATCGGAACCCACCATGATCCAACCCACATCAACAACCTATTACACGATCACCATCATCACGATTATGTCATTTGTTTTGTTTTGTTTTTAATGATCCGTTGTTGTGGTAGTTGGTTAATTTCCATTTCTTTTAAGTTTTTAACTTCATACGTTTTTGTTTAATTTCCAAGTCTAGGTGTAGGAATTAGGAAAGATATGGAGAACATAGGTTAGTTATTAGTGTACTAGGTCAGTTTGTTTTTATTTCATGGAAAAGAAAAACTCTTGTAATTGTTGTTCTCTATATATACACACACAAATGAATGGAAACTAAATGGGACGACTATAAGAACTCTGATATACTTATTCTCTCACCAATTTTTTGAGTTAAATAAACTTCTAACAAATATGTGACAATATTCCAACTACAAGAGCCATGAAGAATTTTCAAGCAATTAATATAGTAAACATGGTTGGCCTGATACAGAAACTTTTTCTAGCAAGGATTGTATCAACTTTATGGTTTATATGGAAGGCGAGACACGACACAACCTTTAACTACAAGTGTTGCAATTCCAAGAAAGTCGTTGAGGAGATATAGGTCACTACTTGTGGATAAAAACGGGTAGAACTCACATAAACTAGATCGATCGTTTTGGGGAAATTGTGTGTCGGTTTTCGGTGTTGGTTTTTTATTCTGCCTAATTTTGGCATCTTGTTATGCACTCTATGTTATAGCTTTTATGATGGTAGTCTAGCAACTTGCTAGGTTTCAAAATACACATGTATGCACTATCATGTAATATTTTTGTTGAGGAAGAAACTACAATTTGATATTACATAAATCCTTCTCCCTTGCATTTTGGTTGAGAAAGATTGTCTTGTAAATGGTAATATTTTGGTTGTAATATGTGTATTCATGCATGCATGCAATATTGCAATCTCTTGTAATTTTGTGTAGAATATGATATTACAATTTTTTGTAACACTTTGTATACAATTTGATATCTTGTAATAATTTGATTCAAAATCTTTCCTTTTTGAATCTTAACTCTTAACTATTTGTTTTCTAAAAAAAAAAAAATAATAAATAAACAAAACAGTTGTTTGTTCATGATAACTATTGGATCTAGTAATCAAAGAAATCTACAACAATCAACAATTGAATGCAGCAGGTTTGGTTTTTAAACAACTCTAATACCTCTTTCAACAATTGAGAGGCGATAATATTGTAATCAGTGGCGAATCTTGAGATTTCCGACTGGGGGTCAAAAACGTATAAAAAATTATAAAACCAGGGGTCGAAAACATATATATCTAAAAAAATTTATACGAAAACTACATACCAGACACTGCTGAGCGAAAAGTTCGGGGTGTCGGACCCCCCCCCCCCCCCCCCCGTGCCCCTACAAAGCTGCGCCCCTGATTGAAATATTATTTGGGGTCTCAACCAACATTAAACAAAAAATAATCTGGAACTACAAAAAAGTTGAAGAAATGGAACAAAGAAGAAGCAAGTTTGTTTTCTCGAAACTAGGGGTGTAAACGAGCCTAGCAAGCTTTTTGAAATTAGATCGGTAAAAAGCTCGGAACAAGCCACGCTTATTTGAGCCTGAGCCTCACATAATGCTTATTTATATATCGAGACCGAGTCTACTAAGAGAGAGAACCTAGTATTTTTGAAGAACGGAAACGAGGGAATGTTTACGGTTGCTTCAGTTAAGAAAGAGAACCAAGCATTTTCTTTTATCAACTTTCATATTGGGCCAATCATGTGTGAATTAGGATGGGCTTACAAACACCAACTTTGATTTGGAGTGCACACCTTGAAAGCTCACGCTGTACCATGGGCTAGTTAATCATTTTCTAATGGACTCATTAGCCGAATAAATAGCTACATCCAGTGAGAACAAATTTTGACCCAAACAAGGATGGTGGGCTTATCTTATGCAACAAAAGGAAATTGATATTGCTAATTTATATACACTACAATTTTCATGGAGGGCCAGTTGGTCAAATTATGATTTTGACTCGTTTAAATTTATAGTTTTATGTCAAATTACGATTTTACTCTTAGTTCAAATTTACAGTTTTGTCATCGTTTTTGTTTTTTCCTCTGTCAAATTATGATTTTGTCACCAGTGTAAAATTACAGTCATGCAATCGTTTTATTTTTTTTTACAAAACTAAGGCAGTGTTTTGTTTTAATTGGCTGACTCGGTATGATTTTTATTCATGCCAGGTGGCTGCCTGACATACGCTCATTTATCCTGAAAAATTGCAATTTTGTTCTCAGTTTAAAATTATAGTCTTTCTACCGTTTTAGTTTTTTTAGCAAAAGTATGGTAGTGTTTTGTTTTAATTGGTTGACTCGATGTATTTTTTTGAGATCGTGTTATGAATAGTATATACAAGTAACCGAAATACAAATATACATGTTATGAGAAAAAAAATATTCAGCTTAATGCTTCGTAACGCTGGGGAAAAACTAGTGAATTATAATCTGCAAACTTGAGCTTCAAAAGTCAAAACTAGTTATTTTATTTGCAAACTTGGTTGGGATGTTTGGATTTAAACTAAGGCAAATGATAGTTTGTTCTCCGTGGGAAGTTTAAAGGAGTCGCTTAATGAGTTTGGCAACCTTTCTGCTTAGATTCAGTTCCCTTCCAACAGTTGGGTCCCAGCAAAGGTGAGATTTGTTACATCGCACGCTGAGCTTCGGAGACTACCTACTATGGATGCTCTTCTTAGGAGGAATATCCACGTCCAAAACCCCTTATGCCGTTTATGTGGGGATATCCAAGAATTAGTGGAACATATTTTTATCGTGTGCCATTTCTCTCAAACGGTATGGAGTATTATCAGTATTTGGTGCCATCTCTCCCCCATATACGTTTTTGAGACGAAGGATTTGCTTTCTACTCACAAGTTTTGGAGCGGATCGAAGAGAGGCAAAAAGGGTGTCCACGCAGTATTACTCACTTATCTTTGGAGCGTCTGGAATTCGAGAAACATGGCTGTGTTCGAGTCAAAAGTTCCTTCAGTGGCTGCGGTAATGGAAGAGGTTAAAACTCTAAGTTACATGTGGGTGAAAAACAGGTCAAAATCTATAGCATTGACCTGGGAGGAATGGAAAGCTTTTCACCTTGAAAATTTGGGATAGTCAGGTTGTAAAATGCTTCGGGTGTCTGGTTCGTTTTTTCTGATTTTTTCTCTTGTAATGTTGTTTTCCATGTATTATGCCAATTTCTTGTTGGTTATTTCTTTTGAATAAACTTGTTGTGTTGGTCGTTCAAAAAAAAAAACCCCACTACTAATAGTGCTATGTGCTAAAACTAGTCCAGACTATTTGAATCGGTGGCTTGAATCTGGACTGGCTCGTGACAGGCTTGAGTTAACCAATTGACTTAACACAAACTGAATTAGGACATACTGATTAGTGGTTGCTTTTATGACCACCCTAATCAGGAAAATCGTTTATTCATCTTGTTACCGAAATAAGAGAAACCACATTATTATACCTACTAAATCTTATGGTCAATTAGTTACAAAGACATTGTTCATATTGTCAAATCATGCATTACAAGTCAGTGTCGTCTCCGAAAATCTTCGAAAATTTGTGGCCCATATGCGGAGATAAAATACGTGTGATGGAGAGTGCAAAACACGAGCGTAATGGTGTTAAATTACGTATCTTATTGTGTTTTAAGTAATTACGCGTTGCGAGAATGATAACTACGGGTTTTTATGATTTTACAGGTAAAACGCGTAATATGGCTTGGAAAGAATACAAGAAACAGCAAGATCAAAATGGGAGTGGGGATTATGATGTTTCATCCTCACAAATTGTTTCTAGTATTTAATATTGGAATTGGTGATTGATGATGGTTATTAAATAACTCCTTACATCATCATAAAAAGGAGGCAGATGACACATTATTTTGGGCTCTGATCCATCACGAAATAGTGGCAGCAAGTCAGATCTTGGAGACATCATCACATTTGAGAGGAGGAATGGGTGAACGGCAGATTTCCTATACGTGAACAAGGAAAAAGAAAGTGGCGGCTGGTGGATTTTTAAGAACATTTGGGTGGAGGTCATGATTGGTTTATAATGAACAACATCATCATTCATCATAACGTGGAAGTATTATAAATTTGGAATAATGATGTCAATTATCACATAAGCTGACTTTTGAGGGAAGTGATTTTTGAAGGAGGCAACATGCACATGGATGCATATAGGAGATCATTTCTTGGCTGACATGTGGGATGACATGGGAAAGAGAGCACACGTGATGGATTATTAATATTATCATCATACATCTCAAAATCAAGGCAGTCAACACAAAAGGTAACAGTGGATTGCACTTGCGGCTTACGGAATGCATTTGTGGCTTACGGCTTGTGCATGGGATTCACAAAAGTTACAGCAAGTGTGACATGTGGTTTACGGTGTGGATGTGTTGTTTACGGATTCCAAGACAAACATCACGTGCAAAACTTAATTGAAAAAAGGGGCACGTGTTATTGGAGTGTGGGCCGATTTCAGGGGTTTGAAACCCTACCTAAAAAAGAATTTGAGGGATTCACGAAAAGAGGCAACGAGAGATCAAGACTTTGAGCTCCAACTTCATCACTCAACATCATCGATTGTCATCATTCCACAATACCGAACCGATCATGTCGTCAATTCTCTACCAAGCTATTGAAGATCGCACGAGCGTCATGAGCGGCTAGTCATCCCGTGACTGTCTCCAGGACTAGGGTTTATGTTTGAACATTGGGTTTGCGTATGTTATGACTTTTTGGATAAGGATTCGGTTAAACATTCGGTTAGTCGTTCCTATTGTTTTTGTTTTGATTAAACAATTTTTTATTATCGTAATCATTCTTGTTCATCAATTATTTGGTTTGTTCATCAACAACCGGGATTAAAAATTCTAGGATGTCATTGTTTTAAACCTTTAATCATTGAACTTGATTATGTTTATGAAATCTGAAATTGGTAATTAATTGGGTTACTATTCATTTGCATCAATCCTTCGGTTTCGATCGTGGATCATTGCAATCAAATATATTATCTGTTAGTTATTTATCAAAACAAGTTTTACAAATCATGTCTATGTGATTTCCAAATAGTGGTAACTAAGTAACCCGATTTTCTGCATAACCTGAAAAACCCGGAGATTGGTCATTTCTCTCATTATTGTTTACAAATACAATTTAATTCCCTTTTCATAATTCATCTCACGTTTTGCAAAAAGCAATTAGTTTAGACATAGATTATAATTAAAACAACGAGCTTTTATACTTTCCACTGATTCCCCGTGGATTCGACACCCTACTTGCCCTTTACTAGTAAAAGGTGAATAGGACACTTTTAACTTTATTTTTTTGACCGACCTTACGACATCGATCAAAATGGCGCCGTTGCCGGGGAATCGGTGCACTTAGTTTAGTTAGTTGTTTTTCTTAAAAAAATTAAAAAACCTAAAAATTAGAAAAAACCAAAAACCCAAAAATATTTCCTTTTGTTTGTCTTTTATTTGTTTCGTTCCGTATTACGCTTGGTTTCTTGTTTGTCTGTGTGCAGGTGATTTTCGTATTGCATGCATACCCGGTTTTCAAAGAAATCATCACCGCTCTTATTTGATCCAGAAATAGAAAAGACTGCTCGACAGAATCTCGTTCTTCATTGTTCAGCAGTGAAAGCTAGAGCTCAGTCATCAACAGTTGCTCAAGATCTTGAACAAGCAGCTAACGAGATGGCTGATGAAGAACCACAAAACCAAGCTCAGAACGAACCAGTCCCGCCCATTCCAGATCCACTAATCCCTCAAAACCAAAACCAAAATCAAAATCAAAACCAGCCCAATAACCAAAACCAGAATCAACCACCACTACAACCATTTCCACAATTCAACCCAGGCCTACAAAACCAACCGGGAAATCTGAATCTCCGACATGGGGAAATTATTTGTCTAAAAGACAAGGCAAGACAATGGTCTGCAACATTACCTCCGGGTAGCATCTACACTTGGCAAGAGATGCAGCAGGTGTTTTTGGAGGAATACTACACCATGAATAGAACCAGTGAAGCTCGGGATGCAATCAGAGCATTCCAGCAACATTCAGGGGAAGCGTTCCATGAGGCGTTCACAAGGTTCAAGAAGATGTTAAGAAAATGTCCCCATCATGGCATTCAGACATGGGAATTGATTAAATCGTTCTACGATGGGCTACTTCCTGATGATGTAAGAGATCTCATAGCCATCAGTAATGGTACGTTTCTCACGAATACAGAAGCTGCAGATTGGGCATATTTGGAGAGACAGAGTGCTACTTCTAAGAGACAGGCACAGTCTAGCAGGAGAGCGAGATCAACATCAGCGAGATCAGTTGATTATGAAGCTGAAGAACGGGTTGAGAAATTGAAACATCAGAATTTGCTATTAGAGCGACAGGTAGCTCAGATGAAGTTGGGAAAGGGAGCCGAAGTTAGGGCAGCTAATGCATTTGCGGTATGTACAGATTGTGGTGAGTTAGGACACCAGGTTGTAGATTGTCCTGCAAGGATGGGTTCGAATGAAGAGGTAAATCAAGTATTCGACAAACGAAAGCAATATGATATGAAACCGAATACATATCATCCAAGTTTGCGAAATTACCCAAATTTTAGTTATGGAAATACTGCTAATCAAATGAACCCTAATTTTCAGGTACCTATGCAAGGAGGCTAGCAGTATCAGAGCCGTCAAGGTAATTACTCGCAAGGTAATTACCAAAATCAGGGCCAGTATGATCAGGGTAATCAGCAAGGGAACTTTTCAAATAGTGGTGGAACGAGTGATGAAAAATTGGATGCTATTATGAAGTTTATGAAGGACATCCAGAAGGATAATGAAGTTCGAGACAAAACTTCTGAAGCAATGCAGAAGCAGCTGGGGCAGTTAGCAGAAGATCTAGCCCAGCTGAGAAGAGATCCAGGTAAGTTGCCGAGCACTACCACAGTTAACCCAGCACATCAGTCATCTATCTCGAAAAATGGAAGAAGTGTGCACATTAACGCGGTAAGTATTCTTCCAACTTCTAAAATTGGTAGTGTCACAAATACTCCACCGTCACAACAAGTTGAGGAGGTGGTGGAGGATGTTGGTAATGGATCAGACTCTCAACATGATCGGGACCCACCAAGGGATGAAATGTAGGAAAGTTTTAAACAAGCTAAAATTAATCTACCCTTACTCGATGCAATTAAAGAGATTCCCGATCATGTTGAGTGTTTGAAAGAATTAAGTATCCAAAAACGACTTCACAAAAACTTGATTTAACTGCAAATGTAAATGCTATTTTGTTGGGTACCCTTCCCCCAAACTCCAAGATCCAGGAGCACCCATTATTTCCGTACAAGTGGGTGAATTTAAAATGGACAGAGCACTGTTGGATCTTGGAACGTGTGTTAGTATTCTACCAGGGAGTCTGTATGACCAATATGAATTTGGTCCGCTACAAAAAGTCAACACCACCATGGTGTTGGCTGATCAGACTCCCATGTGTCCGAGGGGGATTGTAAGAGATGTAATTGTGAAGGTAGAAGAGTGTTACTACCTAGTTGACTTCTTAGTGCTTGATTGTGCCGCAAGTTCAAAGAACAAGCACCCTCCAGTCATCCTGGGTAGACCGTTCTTAGCGATTGCTCATGCCATTATCAATTGTGTTGATGAAACGGTAAGTATGAGGTTTGGTGACCGTGAATTGTGGTTAAATGTGTTTTCAGATGCGACTAATCCTTCCATTTCAGGTGAACACTCAAAAGCTGAAAGTGTTGAAGAGAATGTCTCTCCCGCAAAAGAGATTCAAACAAAATATGAGTGCTTTATGGTTGACAGGTTTGAAGTGGCAGGGAGCAAAGCGGTAAGGAAAAAGGAAAGCGTGGCTCATGAGGAGTTTAAAACAGACAAAGGGAAGCCACGAGGGAAGAAGAAGAAAAAGAAACCGCCTGAAGTTGATAATGCAAAAAGGAGGTTAAAGTTATTCGGTCCAATGTGGAATACAGTGGACGACTTACTAGAGCATTGGCGGGGTACCTACTTAGAGGCCATGGGACGCAAGCATCCCACTCGACCACCATGAGGGTATATCAGGTACAGTCTGGCTGAAGACCTATAAAGTTAGTGCTCTCGGGAGGCAGCCCGAGGATGTATAGTAGTGTATATTTGTTGTGTTTTTGTGTGAGTACTTTTGCAGGTTATCAGGTTATAAATCTCTACGGATGCAACGGTCCAAGTGTGGGGATGTTTGGTGAAGTCCCAATACATTCTATTTGCAGTGGCGGACAATGCACGAATTAGAGTCCAGACAAAACGGTCCATACTCAATCTCCATTTGGACGGGGATGATCTGAACACTAATTGTAGAGATTGACCAGAGTACTTGTTGGACACGACTGCGAATGAACTGCTATACGGTCGTGGTGGAACATGATGCATGAGGAGCCTACGCTTTTAACCAGGGGAGTCTGTACCACTTTTATTATTGTTTTTTTTATTTGTGTTTTGGTGGTGTTAAATTTTATGTGTTAGGGAATGTGTTTTTGCAAATTGTGTTAGGGACGGTCGCTCATGAGGTTTGTTAGTTGGTATTCTCGGGTTTGTTTTAAAAAGCACGCTACATTGGGGACAATGTCGCCCAAGTGTGGGGATATGGGAAACCCGGGAAGGAAAAGGTTTGGAAAGAGAGTTTGAAAGAGGTTGAAAGTGATTGAAAATGATGAAAACTGAGAAAAATTGAAAATTTTAAAGAATTTGATCGCCTTAAGTGGACTAAATGGATATGAAAACCAAATGTTTCAATCACTAATGGGTTCCTTGCCAGTGGTAAACTAACATAGTCCCTTGTCATGGTCGTTCCTTTAAGTTTCATGAGAGTAGGTCTGACAGGTGGTTTTAGGATAAAAGAATTGAAAATAGATGTCTATTTAGGGGTAACATGCTTTAGATTGTATATGCTATGTGTCGGCAGCCTTTTTATCCTTTCTTGGTGAGAATTTTGAGCCTGTAGAATGATAGAATGATTTACCTTGTGACTTCATTTGATGAGAGCAGGCCACATGTTATTCTGTGTTAGAACTTGTATGATTTGATACCTGCTGAGACTATGGTTTGACATGTGCACGTAAATGATAAAGGCGTTAGGATATCCCATACACCCATTGTGTTTATTTCATGTTTACTGAACTATTACCCTTAGTAGCCCTGTTGAGCCTATTTACCTTTCGTTTGTCCACCCAATGTGAATTGTTGATACTGACCGTGAACGACAAGTTATGAATAATTGAATCAAAAAAAGAAAAAAAAAGAGAAAACAAAACAAATAAAAGAAAAAAATAGAAAAAGGAAAAATATAAGTGTTGTGAATATCGTTTATGTTCTTGGGTAGAAACCAACCCGAATGTGTTAGTCATTATGTGTTGCAAATAAAGTTGACACGATTTGGTCGTTTGTTTGTTCGCCACACAAAAATATAAATAAAAACCAAAAATCTTCCTACCTTTAACCTAAGCCCAAAACCGAAAGTCCTTTTGATATGTGCCGTGTTATATGATACAGTGTAGGTGTGATTGTCATCCAAGCTTATGATTACAGGATTTCATGTTTGGTTTTGAGTGTTACACATACTAGCACATTACACGCTAGTTCATATTTTTAAACCGAGAGGAGAGTTGATTGTGAGGGGCGTGTAGCATGTGTATAATCCTAAGCATGTTAGTTTTGAATAGATAAGTCTTAACTTTTATAATTGCATCAATTAACTGTCGGACTGTCAATCTTGATTGTGTTAGTTTATGGGACGGGTATGACTTGGGACTTAAATTGTTGAACTGGTTAAGGGGTTTAGAGGTGTTGTTACTGTGGTGAGTACTTCCGCATTGGTTTTCTTGAGGACAATCAAAGGTAAGTGTGGGGATGTGATGGAGAGTGCAAAACACGAGCGTTAATGGTGTTAAATTACGTATCTTATTGTGTTTTAAGTAATTACGCATTGCGAGAATGATAACTACGGGGTTTTATGATTTTACAGGTAAAACGCGTAATATGGCTTGGAAAGAATAAAAGAAACAGCAAGATCACCATGGGAGTGGGGATTATGATGTTTCATCCTCACAAATTGTTTCTAGTATTTAATATTGGAATTGGTGATTGATGATGGTTATTAAATAACTCCTCAGATCATCATAAAAAGGATGCAGATGACACATTATTTTGGGCTCTGATCCATCACGAAATAGTGGCAGCAAGTCAGATCTTGGAGACATCATCACATGTGAGAGGAGGAATGGGTGAATGGCAGATTTCCTATACGTGAACAAGGAAAAAGAAAGTGGCGGCTGGTGGATTTTTAGGAACATTTGGGTGGAAGTCATGATTGTTTTATAATGAACAACAACATCATTCATCATAACGTGGAAGTATTATAAATTTGGAATAATGATGTCAATTATCACATAAGCTAACTTTTGAGGGAAGTGATTTTTGAAGGAGGCAACATGCACATGGACGCATATAGGAGATCATTTCTTGGCTGACATGGGAAAGAGAGCACACGTGATGGATTATTAATATTGTCATCATACATCTCAAAATTAAGGCAGTCAACACAAAAGGTAACAGTGGATTGCACTTGCGGCTTACAGAATGCATTTGTGGCTTACGGCTTGTGCATGGGATTCACAAAAGTCACAGCAAGTGTGACATGTGGTTTACGGTGTGGATGTGTTGTTTACGGATTCCAAGACAAACATCACGTGCAAAACTTAATTGAAAAAAGGGGCACGTGTTGTTGGAGTGTGGGCCGATTTCAAGGGTTTGAAACCCTACCTAAAAAAGAATTTGAGGGATTCACGAAAAGAGGCAGCGAGAGATCAAGACTTTGAGCTCCAACTTCATCACTCAACATCATCGATTGTCATCATTCCGCAATACCGAACCGATCATGTCGTCAATTCTCTACCAAGCTATTGAAGATCGCACGAGCGTCATGAGCGGCTAGTCATCCCGTGACCGTCTCCGGGACTAGGGTTTATGTTTGAACATTAGGTTTGCGTATGTTATGACTTTTTGGATTAGGATTCGGTTAAACATTCGGTTAGTCGTTCCTATTGTTTTTGTTTTGATTAAACAATTTTTTATTATCGTAATCATTCTTGTTCATCAATTATTTGGTTTGTTCATCAACAACCGGGATTAAATTCTAGGATGTCATTGTTTTAGACCTTTAATCATTGAACTTGATTATGTTTATGAAATCTGAAATTGGTAATTAGTTGGGTTACTATTCATTTGCATCAATCCTTCGGTTTCGATCGTGGATCATTGCAATCAAATATATTATCTGTTAGTTATTTATCAAAACAAGTTTTACGAATCATGTCTATGTGATTTCCAAATAGTGGTAACTAAGTAACCCGATTTTCTGCATAACCTAAAAACCCGGAGATTGGTCATTTCTCTCATTATTGTTTACAAATACAATTTAATTCCCTTTTCATAGTTCATCTCATGTTTTGCAAAAAGCAATTAGTTTAGACATAGATTATAATTAAAACAACGTGCTTTTATACTTTCCACTGATTCCCCGTGGATTCGACACCCTACTTGCCCTTTACTAGTAAAAGGTGAATAGGACACTTTTAACTTTATTTTTTTGACCGACCTTACGACATCGATCAAATTGGCGCCGTTGCCTGGGAATCGGTGCACTTAGTTTAGTTAGTTGTTTTTCTTAAAAAAATTAAAAAACCTAAAAATTAGAAAAAACCAAAAACCCAAAAATATTTCCTTTTGTTTGTCTTTTATTTGTTTCGTTCCGTATTACGCTTGGTTTCTTGTTTGTCTGTGTGCAGGTGATTTTCATATTGCATGCATACCAGGTTTTCAAAGAAATCATCACCGCTCTTATTTGATCCAGAAATAGAAAAGACCGCTCGACAGAATCTCGTTCTTCATCGTTCAGCAGTGAAAGCAAAAGCTCAGTCATCAACAGTTGCTCAAGATATTGAACAAGCAGCTAACGAGATGGCTGATCAAGAACCACAAAACCCAGCTCAGAACGAACCAATCCCGCCCATTTTAGATCCACCAATCCCTCAAAACCAAAACCAAAATCAAAATCAAAACCAGCCCAATAACCAAAACCAAAATCAACCACCACTACAACCATTTCCACAATTCAACCCAGGCCTACAAAACCAACCGGGAAATATGAATCTCCGACATGGGGAAATTATTCGTCTCAACCAACCACAACATCAACACGGGTATAATGAGGGTTTCCAACACAGAGAAGGTAGTGTGCATACTTGGGAATCTGGTTGTGAAGAAGATGATTATCAGAATCAGTATGATGGGAGGTACGCGGACTACCGATATGATGAAGGTTATAATGTGAATCAAGGATACCAAATCCAACAACAAGTCAATCAAAGAAATCACATCCCGCGGCCGATTCCACAAAATCTAGTTCAACATGGAGTCCCACAATTTAATGCGGGAAATCAAAGAGCTAATAATCAGGTTGGGGGCGATTAGATACAGTTTGTGGATGGTGTCCCACAAGTTGTTCAAGGGGCACTAATTCAAGGCGTTGAACGTCATTGTCGACCCGTTGTAGTACCCAACTCATCAGCTATAGTTACACCGGTGGGAAACAATAACAGACCTTTCGAGGTGAGGCCTCAATACTTAGGCCATTTGCCCGAGTTCTATGAAAAAAGGACTGAAGAGCCATACTTGCACATTGCAAGTTTTGATTCAATTTGCCAAACTATAGGAGGTTCGGGTTTTATAAAGGATGAAGTGAAGCTGATGCTGTTTCAGTTTACTCTAAAAGACAAGGCAAGACAATGGTCTGCAGCATTACCTCTGGGTAGCATCTACACTTGGCAAGAGATGCATCAGGTGTTTTTGGAGGAATACTACACCATGAATAGAACCAGTGAAGCTCGGAATGCAATCAGAGCATTCCAGCAACATTCAGGGGAAGCGTTCCATGAGGCATTCACAAGGTTTAAGGAGATGTTAAGAAAATGTCCCCATCATGGCATTCAGACATGGGAATTGATTAAAGCGTTCTACGATTGGCTACTTCCTAATGATGTAAGAGATCTCATAGCCATCAGTAATGGTACGTTTCTCACGAATACAAAAGCTGCAGATTGGGCATATTTGGAGAGACAGAGTGCTACTTCTAAGAGACAGGCACAATCTAGCAGGAGAGCGAGATCAGCATCGGCGAGATCAGTTAATTATGAAGCTGAAGAACGGGTTGAGAAATTGAAACAGCAGAATTTGCTATTAGAGCGACAGGTAGCTCAGATGAAGTTAGGAAAAGGGAGCCGAAGTTAGGGCAGCTAATGCATTTGCGGTATATACAGATTATGGTGAGTTAGGACACCAGGTTGGAAATTGTCCTACAAGGATGGGTTCGAATGAAGAGGTGAATCAAGTATTCGACAAACGAAAGCAATATGATATGAAACCGACTACATATCATCCAGGTTTGTGAAATCACCCAAATTTTAGATATGGAAATACTGCTAATCAAATGAACCCTAATTTTCAGGTACCTATGCAAGGGGGCCAGCAGTATCAGAGCCGTCAAGGTAATTACTCGCAAGGTAATTACCAAAATCAGGGCCAGTATAATCAGGGTAGTCAGCAAGGGAACTTTTCAAATAGTGGTGGAACGAGTGATGAAAAATTGGATGCTATTATGAAGTTTATGAAGGACATCTAGAAGGATAATGAAGTTCGAGACAAAACTTCTGAAGCAATGCAGAAGCAGCTGGGGCAGTTAGCAGAAGATCTAGCACAGCTGAGAAGGGATCCAGGTAAGTTGCCGAGCACTATCACAGTTAACCCAGCACATCAGTCATCTAGCTCGAAAAATGGAAGAAGTGTGCACATTAATGGGTAAGTATTCTTCCAACTTCTGAAATTGGTAGTGTCACAAATACTCCACAGTCACAACAAGTTGAGGAGGTGGTGGAGGACGTTGGTAATGGATCAGACTCTCAACATAATCGGGACCCACCAAGGGATGAAATGTGGGAAAGTTTTAAACAAGCTAAAATTAATCTACCCTTACTCGATGCAATTAAAGAGAGTCCCGATCATGTTGAGTGTTTGAAAGAATTAAGTACCCAAAAACGACTTCACAAGTTTCCTAAAAAACTTGATTTAACTACAAATGTGAATGCTGTTTTGTTGGGTACCCTTCCCCTCAAACTCCAAGATCCAGGAGCACCCATTATTTCCGTACAAGTGGAAGAATTTAAAATAGACAGAGCACTGTTGGATCTTGGAGCGTGTGTTAGTATTCTACCAGGGAGTCTGTATGACCAATATGATTTTGGTTCGCTAAAAAAAGTCAACACCACCGTGGTGTTGGCTGATCAGACTCTCATGTGTCCGAGGGGGATTGTAAGAGATGTAATTGTGAAGGTAGAAAAGTGTTACTACCCAGTTGACTTCTTAGTGCTTGATTGTGCCGCAAGTTCAAAGAACAAGCACCCTCCAGTCATCCTGGGTAGACCGTTCTTAGCGATTTCTCATGCCATTATCAATTGTGTTGATGGAACGGTAAGTATGAGGTTTGGTGACCGTGAATTGCGGTTAAATGTGTTTTCAGATGCGACTAATCCTTCCATTTCAGGTGAACACTCAAAAGCTGAAAGTGGTGAAGAGAATGTCTCTCCCGCAAAAGAGATTCAAACAAAATATTAGTGCTTTATGGTTGACAGGTTTGAAGTGGCAGGGAGCAAAGCGGTAAGGAAAAAGGAAAGCGTGGCTCATGAGGAGTTTAAAATGGACAAAGGGAAGCCACGAGGGAAGAAGAAGAAAAAGAAACCGCCTGAAGTTGATAATGCAAAAAGGAGGTTAAAGTTATTCGGTCTATGTGGAATACAGTGGACGACTTACTAGAGCATTGGAGGGGTACCTACTTAGAGGCCATGGGACGCAAGCATCCCACTCGATCACCATGAGGGTATATCAGGTACGGTCTGTGTAACACCCTATGTCCAACTTAATCAATTGTCTAAATAATTTGACTTATAATAGTGTATTAAGATTAAACGTACACTTAAAAATACGAGTTTGTTAAAACATTTTACTAAATAAAACATTCCAACGTTTTGTAATATAGTTTGCCGTTTAAAACGTGACGACGAAACTATTCGCGGAAGCTTGATCTCGTGTGTTCGGTTCTTCGTCGGGCCCAGTCGTCATCCGGTACTACTAGGCAACCTACATTCCATAAACATGAAATGATTTTAGTCATACGCGGTTTAAAATTTATTCAAATGGATTCACGAAACAAAACTCAACAAAAATAACTGGGCGCTACCGTAACTTACGGTAGCCACCGTAAGTTACTGTAGCCTCTGGGCATTCAGGGGTTGCCGTAATGCAGTATAAAACCACCGTAACAACTTTAGTGGCTTCCGTAAGTTACGGTAGCTACCGTAACTTACGGTAGCTGCTGCATGTTCTTTATGCTTTGCTGTTTTGACCCGTTCATGTATAATTCCAACAAAAACAGGTTTGTATGCCCCCCTAAATTATGAAATTTATAATTTCAAAATCTCCTATCATATTATGTTCAAGTAACGAGTTTCATACGTAATTAAAACCCGTTTACTCTCAAGTGCTTATTTTGACCCGTTAAGGGTATTTTAGCACTTCCAAGCTTAAAATTGTTTTCGATCGCTTCTAGCATTACATTACCACATTTCTTATCATAAAACTTCCCACCACTACTGAATTTATGGTGGGTTTACTATGATAACCTATATAAACCGAGTTTTACCCCTCAACTCATTATTTTACGGCATTGACTCAAATAGAGCCATTTGACTAACATATTACATCTTTTAACTTCTATGCTCATCCTAAGTATTTATCTAATCAAGAAACTCGTTTCCAAACAACCTTTAGGGGTTGTTTGCTCAGTTTAACTTATAAGGGCGTTTTGGTCCATTTCGGCCCTTCATTAACGATGAGAGATTTTTGTAAACATGTTTGACCCATAAGCCCTCTTTCCAACTATGATTTTGTTTGAAAAGTCATTAGGCCTTTCAAACGTAATGACCATCGTTTGTAACCTTCAGTTTACCTATTAAAGTAACCAAAATCTATTTTAGACTCCGATTAACTCTCATTAAACCTTACGCTTAAATGGGAGTTATTCTATTTTGCGTACCTGGTTCGGATCCTTATATTGACCCATTTAAATACCTTGCCTCAATAGCCGCTAAGTAATGGCGATGTAAATATCCACACAATAGTTATTTCTGTAATCATACAATCTCAACATACCATTAGTCGATATGGTCAAAGAGTGATATTTTCACCTTTTGACCCGTTTGGTCTAAATGACCGATTATATTGGCGAGATGAAGCTTATTGCCATCTCGTCTACATGACTCGCTCCGGTTTACATCACACAGTCGTTTTAATTATAAATCACCTCTTAACACTTTTTGGCCTATTAAGGCTTACGAAATAAGTATCTTTCAAAACCAACAGTTATTGTCAACGAGTGACCAAATTAAAATTTTACCCTTATTGGTTATCATGATTTACCTTATATGGTAACTTTTAAAAGTACATGTTTCATTCGTCATAACATGATCGAATTACCGATTTAACTCATTTTTAACCATCAATACGGTTTCTTATCCTATTTGGATATCTTGTTCCGTATGACTACACGCCGGAACACCATATCTCAATTAGGCATTTGTCTTATTCTTAACTAATACAACAAAGAACATTCTAAAACATATGACTAGTGTAAGCTATACTTACCTTGCATCCGAATTATGCTTTTCCTCCATTCTTGATTTGTTTGACCCGCTTCCTTTCCCAAGCCTCCACCTAGCTCGTTAGGCGTCAAACTATTTTCAATCATTTACAAGGCGGTTAAATTAGTCATAAAAATCACGACTATTCCACCTCACTTATTTTCTATGCCGAAGCTACTATTCGACTTCATGATTAGTTAACTTAGCTTATCAAAAGTTAACTACTTTTTGATTACATGGTTTACACAATTAAGTCAAATCAACATTATGATTAGAACCCGCTTTACCCCATCTTTCACGTAATTAGTCAAACAAGGCAATTTCGCGTTTCATTCGTAAATTTCAAAATATGAACATTCACTTAGGCATTTTAACAAACACCTTGGGGGCATATTCTATAAAATCAAGTGTGACACCTGTGTCACTTCAACCATCAAACAAATACCAAACCAATTAAATATTGTATTTCATACTTGGAATTTTGTGTAAATATGTGTATCGTTTGCACATATTAATTCTTGTTCGATTTCGGGCTTTAAATCGCTTTCTGGAAGGTTATACGCGATCTGATGCGTAAATATAACCAGTTTAATACAACAAACACTCCGAAATAGTGACATAGGCTTAGCATACCTTAAATAACCCTTACATAACTTAGAAATAAGTTTTGGATGGTTTGGTATGCCGAAATCAAGTTTATTCGCTTACAGGGACTAAATTCGACAAACTGCGAAAGTATGTCAATTTGTACTGTAACAGACCTTCCGGAACTTGATCATAAGTTAAATATGCCCTAAATATCCTTTACATAGCTTAGAAATAGGCTTTGAGGTGTTTGGTGCGCAAAAATAAACTTTATGCTCATTCAGGGACTAAAAGCGTCAAAAAGTGCATAAGTTTGCATTTTCGCGCATAACTTACGTTCTGAATACATCCGGACATCCAAAAATTTATGTAAGCATCCTTATATTATGCCTTCGTGTTTGGCATGAGAAAAATCCATTCGTCGCGCAATTTGGATCGTCTTTCGCGCTTATGCGCATTCCGTCGTAATTAAGCGAACATCGCGATCGTACGACCAAACGAACCGACATCCGAGATATTTTTGAGCATGTTTCAAGTCCACAATGTTTAGGCATCATTTTAGGGCCTTAACGTTGGCTTAACGGGCCTTAGAAGTGTCGGAAATGAGTTTAAACATCAACAGGGACCAAAACTGTCATTTTTCAAAGTTGCTGCTGATCTGACATGGCCAGGCGGCCCGCCTACACTTCTGGTAACTCTCAAGGGGGCCGCATCAGACTCCCAGTTCTGCATTTTTGTTGCAAACAACTGTTTACAGCTGTTTAACACTTCAAAACCACTTGCAACTGGTTTCTAGCAATCCTAGGGGCTCCCATGGGTTTGTAATTCAGTGGGTGTGTGTTGTGCGGCTCAGATTTATCGCTTGGGGAACAAGAAACGATCCCAACGGTCCTACGTTTCCTATAAATACCCCCCCATGTTTGTTCATTTTTCCCTCACATTTGAATCTGATTCAACACTCTCTAAGTGGAAGTTTATATGCTTCCTACCTGAGAGTGAATCGGGTTCGAATCTTGCGGGGATCTTCTGTAAGTTTTCTTTCGCGTTTTTCGTTCATTTTAGCGTTAAAGTCAAACTGTGTTTGACTTTCTGCATTGACCAGTTTATGGTCAACGCGAAGTTCGTTTGAACTTCATAACATGAGCGTAATCACGATGGTTATAGTCCCTAGTGACTATACCTACTGATTACCACGTTATCTAGGCTCAGTGACGAGTCGTAGTTTCGGCCAAAATGCGTTTCCTCGCGTATTTTGTAACCAAACTACTCTAGGGTATTAAAACCGTTTGTTTTAATACCAAACTTGTTTTCTAACTTTACTAAACATGTTCTAGCATGTTTAACTCGTCGCTTTTAGAATTGTGCTTGTTTAGGGTCGTAAAGGTAAGCGATCTAATCAATCGCTTATACTTTCGAACCCGACCCATTTGGTCGATCATTAGGATCTGACCAAACACTTTAGGTGACCATAGTTGTATAGGGAATAACCTTCCGAGGTTATACCTTATGGTCACGTCGTTTAAGTAGTTGTATGATAAGTAGTTCTTATGCCTTAGGTAAATTACCAAAATGCCCTTTTTGCGCTAAAATTCATTTTAAGCCTATGTAACGTAACTATTGACATATAAACTGTTTTGGCAACCATATTAAACATGTTAAGGCATATCTTGCTTGTCATAGGACTAGTTAGGCATTCCGAACGCGTTTTACGCAAACGACGCGTTAAAGTAGCATAAGCTACCTAAACGGGTCATAATGGGTCGTAAGCACTTAGGTTAGGTTTCATTTTAGTATGTAGGCTTTGTTAGACCATATCATATGAGTTCCAATACTCATTTGGTTTACGAAACCTCATACTATCCGATCTTCCGAGTTAGGTCCGGTTATTAACATAGATACCTATATAGGTGCCGTTTGATTACGTGATCTTCTAGCTTTGCTTGGTGGTTATCCTAGGACTTCTAAGCAATCTCAAGTGAGTACATAGACCCCTCTTTTACTGTTTTTCAAACATTTTGGGGTGAAACACATGTGCCTACTTGTTACTTTCATGATTTCATGCTTTTATATCATATACTTGCTATGTTCAATAGTACACTATTAGTACATGATTTTATTATGTTTTTGCTATGTATGCCCATTGTGTGCATACTTAGTACCTCGTTTTACATAAACATTTCATGCTATGTATGTTCATCATACTTATTACATTTTGACATCACATGCTAAGTATGTTCATCATGCTTAGTACATTTCACATCACATGCTATGTATGCTCATTGTGTGCATACTTAGTACATCGTTTTACAAGACATCTTATACTTTGTATCATGCTATGTATGTCCATCCGTCGCATACTTAGTACATTGTTTGTGCATTCTTACCTATGGATTGGTTATTACATATTTCACTTGCCATACATGACATTTTGTTTACACATTACTTGATTGACATTCGACAACGGTTTAGACATGGGCAATTTACATTGGTGGTTTATGTGGGTAAGTGATTTGGGTAACGAGACGTGTGTAATGTGATACAAGCATGGTGGATACGCCGCTGGTACTTCCTATATATAAGTGCTTGTATTATATTACACGGCGTAGCGTTATTTAAATCATTCATTTGGACTTATACATTTTTACACAAATAACATATTTTTCACAAGACATTGTTTTACAAAACAGTTTGTTTTATACAAACTCCTTTTTACTTGGTTATTCACTTAACCTTACATCATTCTTTTTAACTATGCCTATCTATCATCGATTTTCAAACGTTTTATAAAAGCAAACACTTAAACTGGATTTATGACAAGTTTTTGGTTAAACATTTTCTTAAACCTAAGTCATGAATCCTGTTTTTCATAAAACCTATGTACTCGCTGGCATTTTTATGCTGACGTATTTTCACATGTGTTTCAGGTACAGTAGTTGGTGTTATATGATGATGATGTTGGTGTATGCTCACATAGGAATGGACGAGGCCTTAGTGACATTAAAAGATGCAAGACTAGTTAATTATGTTATGTTTCTTTATTGCTAAGACATTGCAACTCACTTGATTTAATAAAATGAAACAATTTATTCCATGGTTATGAAACAATAATTCTGTTACAACACTCCCCGACGTTTCCGCCATGTTATGTTGTTTTACGTGGTCGGGGTGTGACATCAAGTATCAATTTTCATAACTAGTTATTTAGTGTCACACCCCGATTTCCACGTGTCTCACCGGTGGGCCCGGTGGGGGATTACCGTGACGATGTTGGCAACAATATAGTCAAACCACACAATTATATAATGCACAGCGGAAGCATAAGATAAATATATAAACTTCAACCTCTGATTGTAATATCAAAATGTATTACAGGGGTTGAATATATCCACAGTGGATCGTAAATAAACATAAAGTATTGTTCCATCAGATACTGCAATCAAGCTTGCGAGACTTATCCCGACGCTAGGGAGCTAATACCAGCCAATTTACGTTTAGGTACCTGCACTTAATCTTTTTGGGGAAAATACGTCAGTTTACACTGGTAAATACATTCAACTGACACATTTGAAAATGTTTATTAAAAATTGATTTGAATGCACAAGGCACAAACTCTTTTATAACTTGGGAAAATTATAATAAAATCTTGTGAACGTTTTACATGTTCTTTTATGCGTTCAGTAGCCCGGGTCGTGCCGGGTTAAAGATTTATAGACTCACCACGTTTGCGTAAAACCGTAGTATAAAAACCAACGGCTACGTCTTTTAATTTTTATGTCGACACTTTATACCGGGTGTACGCCTACACCGGGATGTCGATGGTCGTGGCCATTTCGTAAAATGATGCCAAGGATATCCGGGACAACGGTCATTAAACCCCCCAAAGGCTTATAAGCAACAAAACTGTTTAAATGAGCCGATCATATTAAATCAATTAACCACCTAAGCGATGGAATTATATAATGCTCAATCAAGCGGTATTAATATACCGTAACCCAAGCCCATATAGGGGAAATAAGTTAAAGTATTTACCTTTGCAAGTATATTTCCTTAATCGGATTAAATCACCGATAGCTTTTACTGGGGCTCCTAATCTGGAACGAAGGTTTTAATTAACCTCTTAGAATCCTAACGGGTCGTTATAATGGCCGTAGCCTAGACCGGTTGGTTCCGTTATATATAGATATGGTTTAATCGCGTGAAAGGCGAAAACCGAGAATGGAGTGTGATTCTGTCCCAACAAGTTCAGAGACTTGTTTTATATGGGTTAATGGTTCACACTCTGGATTTTGGGGTTCAAATGATATTATTTGACCCGTATCGGCTAAATTATGAAAACTAGTTTCATAAGCCGAACCGTGCGCGCAATAGGCGAAACGGTTAACCATGAGAGTCGTACGCTTATTTCCTAAGTCAATATGCCTTAAATGGGTTGTGGTATCAGTAGGATACCTTCCGTGACGCCCGTAACGAGTTTAAGTTAGTATTATGCCCCGTAGGGGCTTTTCGGTCATTTTAAAGACTTTAAAAGGGCTTTTTCGAGTTCTACAGGAAATCTGAGTTTCCCGAACAGCTTATAAAGCTTAAAATACTTTATTTATTATTTAAAACTAGTAGCAACTGGAATCGGGTCAAAAGACCTTGTAGAACTCATGTTTTGGCCGAAAAGGGCATATTCGGTATTTACCGAACCGTAGCCATAACCGCAGGTTATGAGCAAGGTAAAAATTATTAAAAATCTTTAAAATTCCCAAAATATTATTTTAATACAGTGGGTAAAAGTTTTGGTGACGAAATCTTGGTTTAGATAGGCGTTATGCTAATTGCGCCGTTAATTACTAAAGTTTACTTTAATTGCGCTTTTTAGCATAACTCTCATTCTAGACCTCGGATTGACGTGAAACTTTAAGGACATGCTTATAATTTAATAAGCAAGGTTTTGGTCCGTTCACGTGTCCGAAATACTTGTTTTAATTTTAAAAGGCCGTTACGGTCAACTTTTAGGCGAATGACGGAATTGCGCAAAAGACTCGAATAACTCATGAACCGACCACAGAGGTTTATACCAACATGTGACCTGGTCCTAAGAGAGTCCTAAGGTATATTTATACCTCACTAAAACGGGTCAGAACTGAAGTCAAAACAAAAGTCAAACTTTTGCGACATTCGGCTCCGAACCGGTTCAATATAGCAAATGATCGATTCAAACGAGCGCAAACAAGTTTATATACTTATTATCATGTTTTATGATTATCAAAACAGGTTCCATAACATATACATTACAGATTATGCATAAATTGCTAAAATAGCTTTCTGTTGACTTTTTAACCGCACGTTTGACTCGATATTTGACATAGTTAGAGTGGTGATCAGGGGGAACCATTTTAGAGGTTTATTACCCACATAAATACCAACTCATAACCACTTTTGATTCGTCATAAGACTGAACCATTACTGATTTATTGTAAAGTCAAACCGTAGTTACGACGGTTTGGTTCTTAGCCATTTACTAAGGAAATGTGAAACCACAAAGGGTTAGATCACTTACAGAAGTTGTGTTCTTGCTTATAGAGCAGAGAAAAGGACTTGAGAGCTCTTGCAATGATCAGAGATGTGTGTTTTTGATGTTGTGAATGTTATGTGCCTAAGGTGACTATTTATAGCCAATGGCAAGCAACTATGATCATTGCAAACACTCACAATAGTCCAGAGGTGATGGGTAGGTGTCCCTGAGAGCTATGGGTCAAGTGTAGGGTGCCCATGCCTCATTGATTGAGGTTTGATCGTTCAAAGGCTCCAAAAGGCAAGTAACTACAACAATTCTGCATCTGGGCGTCTAATGCGGCCCGCATGGAAGTTCCATGCGTTTACAATGCGGGCCGCCTGGGATCTAAATACCAGACGCGTAAATGAGGAGGCTCGCGGCCCGCCTCAACTTAACCCAATATGCAATGCGGGCCGCGTGGGGTTAAGATTTTAGAAATTTTAAATCTTTTGTCATGATTACAGAATCTGGTAATTAATAAAGAAATCTTTCGTAATGATTTACCTGACCTTTCGGGTTTGAAGGGGGTAACTTTGCGGTTTGGCCCTCGGGTATTTACCGATAGGGGCCTCGTGTTATTTACCCGCGCAATTAAGTCCCTGGTTAGTTAATTCATTTATTTGGAAAGCCTTAACTTTCACTGTTGACGCTTTTAACCCTTCTCATACGAATTTGAGTATAACTCTTTCGTTTTAAGACGGAACTTCGCGAAATTTTTACAGTATATTCTAGTGAGCGTATAATACTGTTACGAAGCCTTGGGAACGTTAAAGGGTCACTTAGAGGTAATATTAAACATGTTGACACAGTTAACCCCTGTAGTTCGTAATCTCTCACTTTCTTCCGCGTTTCGCTTCCGTACGTTTTATGATTTATTCGTTTGAAGGTACAAGCATTTATTTAGGGTTACTATACAGTATATTTACCCTTGTTGACATTTATAACCCTCGAATTTATATACTTTCAAGGTTTGTCAAAATTAGTCCTTTATTTATTATAGATGCCACGTGTAAACAAATGACACGTGTTAACACATCATTGGACACAAAAATTCGAGGTGTTACATCCTCACCCCCTTAAAATAAATCTCGACCCGAGATTTACTCAAATAAATAGGGGTACTTTTCTTTCATTGTAGCTTCGACTTCCCACGTATATTCAGGACCTCTACGAGCATCCCATTTGACTTTTACAATCGGTACGTGCTTTCTGCGAAGCTTCTTCACCTGTCGATCTTCAATCGACAAAGGCTTTTCTATGAACTTTAAGCTCTCATCTATATGCACATCTGTGTGTGGAATCACCAACGATTCGTCGGCGAAGCACTTTTTGAGATTGCAGATGTGGAACACATTGTGAATTCCATTGAGCTCTTCAGGCAAGTTCAACTTATAGGCAACTGATCCGACCCGTTCAATGACCTCAAAAGGTCCTATGTATCTCGGACTCAGTTTGCCTTTCTTGCCGAAACGCATCACCCCCTTCCAGGGTGATACCTTAAGTAATACCTTTTCACCCACTTCGAAGTGAAAATCCTTACGCTTTGGATCAACGTAGCTCTTCTGCCTATCGCGGGCAGCCTTGAGACGTTCCCGGATCTGGACAATCTTGTCCGTCGTCTGGAAAACAATCTCTGGTCCCGATAATTGGACCTCTCCTACTTCCGCCCAACAAACAGGCGATCTACATTTCCTACCATATAATGCCTCAAAAGGCGCAGCCTTTATGCTGGTGTGGTAGCTATTATTGTAGGAGAATTCGATCAGGGGTAGGTTTTTATCCCAGTTACCACCTAAATCGATCGCACATGCACGAAGCATGTCTTCTAGCGTTTGGATAGTACGCTCACTTTGACCGTCCGTCTGTGGATGGTAAGCCGTACTAAAGTTTAAACGCGTGCCCAAAGATTGCTGGAAACTTTTCTAGAAATGGGATGTGTATCTAGTATCCCTGTCGGAGATAATAGACACAGGTATGCCGTGTAAGGCTACAATTTTATCAACATAAAGTTGGGCTAACATATCAGAGCTATACGTCTCCTTGATGGGTAGAAAATGAGCTGATTTAGTCAGCCTATCGACTATGACCCATATTGTATCGTTTCCTTTCCTGGTTTTGGGTAACTTGGTTATGAAGTCCATAGTTACGCATTCCCACTTCCACTCGGGAAGTTCAGGCTGTTGTAGCAAGCCAGATGGCTTTTGGTGCTCGGCCTTGACTTGAGCACAAGTCAAGCACTTTGCTACATGGGCGGCTACAGACTTTTTCAAGCCTATCCACCAATAATTTGCCTTTAAGTCTTGGTACATTTTGTCAGCACCAGGATGGACTGAGTATTTGGAACTATGGGCTTCCTGGAGAACAACATCTCGTAGTCCTCCATAAATCGGAACCCATATACGTCCGTTTAGCCTAAGAATTCCATCCTTGCTAAGAGTCAACTGCTCCTCAGTTACTCCCAGCTTTTCATTAGGATAATTAGCTTCCAACACAGCCTCACGCTGCGCAGCTAATATCCTTTCCATCAAATTATTCTTAACCTCAATGCTCTTGGCATTGATTCGAATGGGTTTTACCCTTTCCTTCCTGCTCAAGGCATCGGCGACCACATTCGCCTTGCCGGGATGGTACCTGATTTCACAGTCATAATCATTCAGGGTCTCCATCCAACGGCGCTGTCTCATGTTCAACTCTTTCTGGTTGAACAGGTGCTGGAGGCTTTTGTGATCAGAATAAATCACAAATTTAATACCATAAAGGTAATGCCTCCACAACTTCAGTGCAAATACAACGGCACCCAACTCCAAATCATGGGTGGTGTAATTCTTTTCATGCACCTTTAATTGCCTTGAAGCATAGGCAATCACCTTGCCCTTCTGCATAAGAACACACCCCATGCCTGTGTGTGATGCATCGCAGTAAACTACGAATTCATCTGTACCCTCAGGTAAGGTCAACACAGGTGCGTTGCTTAGCTTCTGCTTCAGTATTTCAAAGGACTCTTGCTGCTTTGGGCCCCAAATGTACTTTTCTTTCTTCTTGGTCAAGGAAGTCAAGGGCGCAGCAATCCTCGAAAAATTTTCAATAAATCTCCGGTAGTATCCTGCTAACCCCAGGAAGCTACGGATTTCGGTAGGCGTCTTTGGCTCTTGCTAGTTCATGACCGCCTCTACCTTAGCGGGATCCACTTGGATACCACGCTCACTCACAACGTGTCCTAAAAACTGAACTTCTCGTAGCCAGAATTCACATTTCGAGAATTTGGCGTAGAGTTTCTCACGCTGTAGTAATTCGAGAATGCAACGGAGGTGCTTCTCGTGGTCAGCTTGATTCTTGGAATAGATAAGGATATCGTCGATGAAGACTATGACGAATTTGTCCAAGTACGGCTTGCAAACGCGGTTCATGAGATCCATGAACGCAGCCGGTGCATTTGTGAGCCCAAAAGGCATCACTAGGAACTCGTAATGACCATAGCGAGTCCTAAATGCAGTCTTGTGTACATCTTCATCTCTGACCCTTAGTTGATGATAACCCGACCTTAAGTCGATCTTTGAGAAGTAGCTCGCTCCTTGCAGCTGATCGAACAGATCATCGATCCTTGGTAAAGGATATCTATTCTTTATGGTAACTTTATTTAGTTCTCTATAGTCGATGCACAACCGCATCGATCCGTCCTTCTTCTTTACAAACAGGACTGGTGCTCCCAGGGAGATGAACTAGGTCTGATAAAACCTTTCGTCAGCAGTTCATCCAACTGGGTCCTCAGTTCTTTCATTTCCGTTGGAGCCAGCCTGTAAGGTGCTCTTGCTATCGGAGCTGCTCCAGGAATGATGTCAATTCTGAACTCCACTTGTCTATCTGGTGGCAAACCAGGTAGTTCTTCAGGAAAAACCTCGGGGTATTCAGAAATGACAGGAAGATCCTCGATCTTCGGCTTTGGTTCTTCTATTATCACCTGAGCCATGTAAATTACGCAACCTCTGTTCAAACATCTAGAAGCTTTCAGCATAGATACGTCTTCGGGCAATCCGAACTGCGTATCCCCTCGAATGGTAAGAGATTCACCACTCGGAGTCCTTAAGACTATCTGCCTTTTGCCGCAAATGATTTGGGCCTGATTACGAGATAACCAGTCTATGCCTAGCACGATGTCAAAACCCGCCAATTTGAAAGGAAGTAGAGATAAAGGAAAAGAATGGTTCCTAATGGACATTTCACATCCTTCTAGAACAGTAGAGACGGTTTCTATCGTGCCGTCTGCTAACTCTACTTCGTATTTCACGTCAAGGGTTTTGATAGGCATATTTAGTAGTTGGCAAAATTTCTGGTCTACAAAGGACTTATCAGCGCCAGAATCGAATAGTACTCTTGCAAATATATTATTTACGAGAAAAGTACCTGTAAGCACATTGTCGTCCTTAACCGCTTCCTTTGCATCCATGCGAAAAACTCTCGCATTTGACTTCTTAGTCTCTTCCGCCTTCTTGGCATACTTCGGGCAATTACTCTTTATGTGCCCCTTTTCGTTACAACCATAGCAGGTTGCATCCTTTATCTTTTTGCACTCCACGGTCTTGTGATCCTTGGACTTGCATAGCCCACAGGATGGAGTCTTTTGTTGCGACTGTGAACCAGACGCAAACCTACACTTCCCGGAGTGAGGTTTCTTGCAGACCTTGCAGTGAGGTCTTCCATCAGCTTGCCCCTCCTTCTTTGCCTCCGACCCTCTCTTGCCCTCACCGTTTCCACGGTGCTTTTTCCCAGACTTTCGTGAGGTATCATCCTCACGTTTTCGCTTTTCAGCCTCCTTGCTCCTTTGTGCCCTCAGACGGACAACATCAAGTGTAAGAGACAAGGAGAGGTCAGTAACTGACCTGAAGGTCGTCGGCCTAGAGGCCTTCACACTGGCCTTGATCGCTGGCTCTAAGCCCCCAATGAAACGGGCAATCCTTCGAGGTTCTGGTGTCACAAGATATGGCACCAGGCGTGACATGGTGTTAAAGCTGGTCAGATATGCTTGACAATCCAGGTTTGTCATCACCAGTGAGACAAAATCCGCCTCAATCTTCTCAACCTCATGTTGAGGGCAGTAGTTTTCTTTTATGAGGGCAATAAACTCCCCCCATGACATTTTGTATAAGGCAGACTTACCTGAAGCCTGCACCAGAGCTCTCCACCACGCCAGGGCCTCGCCCTTGAATGACTGGGACACAAACTTAACCACGTCCCTCTCAGCGCACCCGCTGATGTCCACTATCGTGTCCATCTCGTCTAGCCAGGTGATACAGTCAACCGCACCTTTCTCCCCTGTAAATTCACGGGGCTTACATGATACAAAGTATTTGTAGGTGCAACCCTTAGCACTCGACGCATCAGTATATTCTCTATCGCGATGAACGCTGTGCTCAGTAGACGAATGTTTGTCGTCATCTTTCTTGGGTTCAGAGGGTGGTTTGGAGTGTGTCTTTGGTTTAGAGGGTGGTTTTGACACAGTTCTGCCTTGGGACTCAGTATTTTGACGATCAATAGCTGCCTGAACAGCAGTGTCTATCAGAGCCTTTAGCTGTGCGCCTGTCAAATGCACTGACGCATTGTCATAGTCATCTTCATTTGTGTGGCTGTTCTCTCCATTGGGATCTGCCATTGTAACTTGAATCTGTTACAGAAGATAACAAAATTTTATTTAGGAGATTATTATATAATTGTCTTTTATGACAATTTGTCAACCATGGTACAGAGACCATATTTGGTTAACTTATTAATTCATTACATATTAGGATCTGAATATATCCTATTTCAGCTATATAGATAATATTGGCGGCATAAAGCCTAATCATGATAGTGTTTTATAATATTAGCCGAGATTTCAGAGAATCAAAGGCATAGAGATTTGAACCGTAGTTCTTTTATCTCCTTCTGACAGAGAGTCATAGACTACCACTGCCTTTTGTCTTTATAAGACAATTATTATGGCCCATAGGCACTACACCTCTAATGGATGTTTTAGTATGGTTGGCCCGTAGGCACTACATCTCAAACGGATGTGTTTAATAAGGTTGGCCCGTAGGCACTGCATCACTAACGGATGTTTTAATAATATTGGCCCGTAGGCACTACATCACTAATGGATGTTTTAATAATACTGGCCCGTAGGCACTGCATCACTAATGGATGTCTTTATAATATTGGCCCGTAGGCACTACATCACTAATGGATGTTTTAATAATACTGGCCCGTAGGCACTGCATCACTAATGGATGTTTTAATAATACTGGCCCGTAGGCACTGCATCACTAATGGATGTCTTTATAATATTGGCCCGTAGGCACTACATCACTAATGGATGTTTTAATAATACTGGCCCGTAGGCACTGCATCACTAATGGATGTCTTTATAATATTGGCCCATAGGCACTACATCGCTAACGGATGTTTTAATAATATTGATCACCTTCATTGGTGATTTAACCCACGATTTATAAATCATTTAGTGGGGTTTGAAATCCTTAAAGGATTTTTTTTTTGTATAAGAATGACGTGCGTGATTTTAACGAATCATATCTGCCATGAATGTTAACATGCGTACAGAGGTTAACAGGGAATCCGAATCTTTTCAATTTGGTCGTACCATCTTGACTGGATCTTAAAAGACACCAAGCTAGGTTTCACCTTTTAAGATTCTTTATTTAGGCAGATCAATATAAAAGGAATGGTTTTGATTTATTTTATACATATTAAGACAAAACTCATAACATACATTCCATAATTTCAAATACAATTACATATTGCCCTAAACGGGTCTTTCAAATAGTACATACCCCCATAGGAGTTTAAAATAAGTGACAAGTCCACGCAGGGACTAATACAAGATAGGTGTCCATGCAAGGACTAAAGATAAGTCCACGTAGGGACTGAAATACGATAAGTTGTCCACACAGGGACTTATTTTAAAGTAGAAATTACATTCGTACAACTATTAAGGGCTAGTGGTCACGTTTCTTCTTTTTGCCCTTTAGTAGATTCGCCAAGCCTTTGAGAAATCCTCGGTGGCTTTTCTTCTCTTCCTCGAACTCTCTCTCCACACGATCTAGTCGATGGAGTATTTCTTCCTGTTCAGGAGGAGAGAAACGTGGTTGTGGCGTTTGATGCGGAACTGGAGGTCTGGGAGGTATTGGATACCCATGAGCTGAGTAGTCCGGTGGTCCCATGTTTCCATGTGCTCCGTCAGGGTAGCGCGCATTATATCTTGCCGACACCACATATGGGTCGCGCTCATAGCCGTAGTTGTATTGTGCTTGTGATGGTTCAAACGGGTTGTAAGCCGTTGGACCCGTGTAAGCTGGTATGGGTTGGTCATACCCAAATGGTGGCGAATTTCGTGCAGCTGGTGCGGAGTTCGCCTCCTGTATAGGACTTGAAGGTCCTTCTTCTCGTAGTGGCGGATAGTGGCTACTACTAGAATGTCGAGGAGTGTTGAAGTGGATACCCCCTCCTCCTCGTGTAGACATACGAGCATTTGTCCTCCTACGCCTTGGCGGATCAGGTATTACTGGTTGTGCCGGTGGCGGAGGTGGTGGCGTAACTGCCTCAAAGCGTGAATCCTCAGAGGGATCCTGTGGATGTCTCGGTTGTTGAGATGTCTGTTGAGGTGGTGTGTAGTACCACTCATGTCGGTCAAACATCGCTTGGAAACTGTCTGGTCCTTGATAGGGCGTTCCATGGAAGGATGACCCATCAGAAACTTCTATCGGATGCGTGGGCGTACCACGAGCTGGTTCAGTAGGATCCTCATCTTCCTCCATGGGATCTTCAGAAAAGTGGTCTTGTGGACCAAGTGGGACAAATCCTGAAGGTTCCTGTATGTAGTCAGCCGGATTAAACTGACCTATGTAGTATGGAGTAGGGTCGTCATAATTCCGGTGCGAAACCGAACGTTGTAGAGGTATGAAGAAGGTTGTGGGTTGTTGGGATCATTTTCTGAATTTGGCCCAAAGGAGTGCCGGTAGGATGGCGTCGAGCTGTGCGAAGTGGAATGCCTCGCTGGTTCGTAAAGATCTCTTCGTCGTTGTGGCTCTTCGCTCCTTGTCATCGCAGGATGTCTTGTACCAGATGGTCCAGCTTCGTTATCGTGATGTGTCACGATTTCTCCTCGGCCTCTTCTTCCCCTTCCTCTTCCTCGGAATATAACTGGTGGCATTTTCCTGCTCCAAAACTTATTAAAAATTAAATCGAAAATAAAGACAAAAAGGAGTAATAATCCGATTTTGTCCTAAGTTATTGTCTAGACTCAAGTATGTGCAATTGTGTCATTGAGATTAAACACATTAGGATATTGTTTAATTCACTCAATGTTGGCTCTGATACCAACCTGTCACACCCCGATTTCCACGTGTCTCACCGGTGGGCCCGGTGGGGGATTACCGTGACGATGTTGGCAACAATATAGTCAAACCACACAATTATATAATGCACAGCGGAAGCATAAGATAAATATATAAACTTCAACCTCTGATTGTAATATCAAAATGTATTACAGGGGTTGAATATATCCACAGTGGATCGTAAATAAACATAAAGTATTGTTCCATCAGATAATGCAATCAAGCTTGCGAGACTTATCCCGACGCTAGGGAGCTAATACCAGCCAATTTACATTTAGGTACCTGCACTTAATCTTTTTGGGGAAAATACGTCAGTTTACACTGGTAAATACATTCAACTGACACATTTGAAAATGTTTATTAAAAATTGATTTGAATGCACAAGGCACAAACTCTTTTATAACTTGGGAAAATTATAATAAAATCTTGTGAACGTTTTACATGTTCTTTTATGCGTTCAGTAGCCCGGGTCGTGCCGGGTTAAAGATTTATAGACTCACCACGTTTGCGTAAAACCGTAGTATAAAAACCAACGGCTACGTCTTTTAATTTTTATGTCGACACTTTATACCGGGTGTACGCCTACACCGGGATGTCGATGGTCGTGGCCATTTCGTAAAATGATGCCAAGGATATCCGGGACAACGGTCATTAAACCCCCCCAAAGGCTTATAAGCAACAAAACTGTTTAAATGAGCCGATCATATTAAATCAATTAACCACCTAAGCGATGGAATTATATAATGCTCAATCAAGCGGTATTAATATACCGTAACCCAAGCCCATATAGGGGAAATAAGTTAAAGTATTTACCTTTGCAAGTATATTTCCTTAATCGGATTAAATCACCGATAGCTTTTACTGGGGCTCCTAATCTGGAACGAAGGTTTTAATTAACCTCTTAGAATCCTAACGGGTCGTTATAATGGCCGTAGCCTAGACCGGTTGGTTCCGTTATATATAGATATGGTTTAATCGCGTGAAAGGCGAAAACCGAGAATGGAGTGTGATTCTGTCCCAACAAGTTCAGAGACTTGTTTTATATGGGTTAATGGTTCACACTCTGGATTTTGGGGTTCAAATGATATTATTTGACCCGTATCGGCTAAATTATGAAAACTAGTTTCATAAGCCGAACCGTGCGCGCAATAGGCGAAACGGTTAACCATGAGAGTCGTACGCTTATTTCCTAAGTCAATATGCCTTAAATGGGTTGTGGTATCAGTAGGATACCTTTCGTGACGCCCGTAACGAGTTTAAGTTAGTATTATGCCCCGTAGGGGCTTTTCGGTCATTTTAAAGACTTTAAAAGGGCTTTTTCGAGTTCTACAGGAAATCTGAGTTTCCCGAACAGCTTATAAAGCTTAAAATACTTTATTTATTATTTAAAACTAGTAGCAACTGGAATCGGGTCAAAAGACCTTGTAGAACTCATGTTTTGTCGAAAAGGGCATATTCGGTATTTACCGAACCGTAGCCATAACCGCAGGTTATGAGCAAGGTAAAAATTATTAAAAATCTTTAAAATTCCCAAAATATTATTTTAATACAGTGGGTAAAAGTTTTGGTGACGAAATCTTGGTTTAGATAGGCGTTATGCTAATTGCGCCGTTAATTACTAAAGTTTACTTTAATTGCGCTTTTTAGCATAACTCTCATTCTAGACCTCGGATTGACGTGAAACTTTAAGGACATGCTTATAATTTAATAAGCAAGGTTTTGGTCCGTTCACGTGTCCGAAATACTCGTTTTAATTTTAAAAGGCCGTTACGGTCAACTTTTAGGCGAATGACGGAATTGCGCAAAAGACTCGAATAACTCATGAACCGACCATAGAGGTTTATACCAACATGTGACCTGGTCCTAAGAGAGTCCTAAGGTATATTTATACCTCACTAAAACGGGTCAGAACTGAAGTCAAAACAAAAGTCAAACTTTTGCGACATTCGGCTCCGAACCGGTTCAATATAGCAAATGATCGATTCAAACGAGCGCAAACAAGTTTATATACTTATTATCATGTTTTATGATTATCAAAACAGGTTCCATAACATATACATTACAGATTATGCATAAATTGCTAAAATAGCTTTCTGTTGACTTTTTAACCGCACGTTTGACTCGATATTTGACATAGTTAGAGTGGTGATCAGGGGGAACCATTTTAGAGGTTTATTACCCACATAAATACCAACTCATAACCACTTTTGATTCGTCATAAGACTGAACCATTACTGATTTATTGTAAAGTCAAACCGTAGTTACGACGGTTTGGTTCTTAGCCATTTACTAAGGAAATGTGAAACCACAAAGGGTTAGATCACTTACAGAAGTTGTGTTCTTGCTTATAGAGCAGAGAAAAGGACTTGAGAGCTCTTGCAATGATCAGAGATGTGTGTTTTTGATGTTGTGAATGTTATGTGCCTAAGGTGACTATTTATAGCCAATGTCAAGCAACTATGATCATTGCAAACACTCACAATAGTCCAGAGGTGATGGGTAGGTGTCCCTGAGAGCTATGGGTCAAGTGTAGGGTGCCCATGCCTCATTGATTGAGGTTTGATCGTTCAAAGGCTCCAAAAGGCAAGTAACTACAACAATTCTGCATCTGGGCGTCTAATGCGGCCCGCATGGAAGTTCCATGCGTTTACAATGCGGGCCGCCTGGGATCTAAATACCAGACGCGTAAATGAGGAGGCTCGCGGCCCGCCTCAACTTAACCCAATATGCAATGCGGGCCGCGTGGGGTTAAGATTTCAGAAATTTTAAATCTTTTGTCATGATTACAGAATCTGGTAATTAATAACGAAATCTTTCGTAATGATTTACCTGACCTTTCGGGTTTGAAGGGGGTAACTTTGCGGTTTGGCCCTCGGGTATTTACCGATAGGGGCCTCGTGTTATTTACCCGCGCGATTAAGTCCCTGGTTAGTTAATTCATTTATTTGGAAAGCCTTAACTTTCACTGTTGACGCTTTTAACCCTTCTCATACGAATTTGAGTATAACTCTTTAGTTTTAAGACGGAACTTCGCGGAATTTTTACAGTATATTCTAGTGAGCGTATAATACTGTTACGAAGCCTTGGGAACGTTAAAGGGTCACTCAGAGGTAATATTAAACATGTTGACACAGTTAACCCCTGTAGTTCGTAATCTCTCACTTTCTTCCGCATTTCGCTTCCGTACGTTTTATGATTTATTCGTTTGAAGGTACAAGCATTTATTTAGGGTTACTATACAGTATATTTACCCTTGTTGACATTTATAACCCTCGAATTTATATACTTTCAAGGTTTGTCAAAATTAGTCCTTTATTTATTATAGATGCCACGTGTAAACAAATGACACGTGTTAACACATCATTGGACAAAAAAATTCGAGGTGTTACATTTAGCCAAGCTTAACATCAATTAAGCATGTTCATATAAATTTTCACATTAACAAAATCTGAATTCACTTCCTAGAGCTCAAATTACACTAGAACAACAATCAAAATTCTAGTGTTTAACATATTCTTACAAAACCCACTTATCACCTTCAATGGTGATTGTGAATTCACAAGATTTAAGCAAAATTTCAACAAGTAATTGACTAGGGTTTATCCCTAATCACTATCTCATTCCTATTTCATCCAAGCAACTATCATGCATCACAAATTTCGAGTTCCAAGTATTGATTTAGAATTTCAATTGGAATCATTCAACGAAATTCCACATACCTTATGATCATTTTACTGAGGTGATCACTAATCCATGCTTGGATTTCAATTTAGGTGTGATTTGCCCTTCCAATTGCTTGTAGTTTAGCTTGTTAGGGTTTGAAAGATGAGAGCTCCTGGCTCCTCTAGAATTGTCGACCAGAACACACACTCAAGGTGTGTGTTTTGGTGTTTCATATTTCATCTTATTAAAACTTGTTTCAAGTTTATCACATTTGGCCCCTATACTTAACCCAAGTTGCATATAGTGTGTTTTAACAAATTTTCTTATTACTATAAGGCTTATGACTAACTAGGTTATTTATTCCTAGTTGCTTTATCTTGTTCATAACCCGTTTTATTTTAAGTCCCGTTAACTCGGACCTTTTATATACTTTGTTTTCTCAAAGTATTTGTTTCCCCTTTTTAATTAATATTAGGATGATTTGTTTAAGTCATAATATTTACTGGGTTAAATTTTTACCACTAACGGTATCTTACTCGTCTTTTAGTATTAACGTGGTTTGATTACCAAACCCGTTTTCGGGATGTTACAGTCTGACTGAAGACCTATAAACTTAGCGCTCTCGGGAGGCAGCTCGAGGATGTAGAGTAGTGTATATTTGTTGTGTTTTTGTGTGAGTACTTTTGCGGGGATGTTTGGTGAAGTCCCAATTCATTCTAGGTTATCAGGTTATAAATCTCTACGGATGCAATGGTCCAAGTGTGGGGATGTTTGGTGAAGTCCCAATTCATTCTAGCTGCAGTGGCGGACAATGCACGAATTAGAGTCCAGACAAAACTGTCCATACTCAATCTCCATTTGGACGGGGATGATCTGAACAATATTTGTAGAGATTGACCAGAGTACTTGTTGGACACGACTGCGAATAAAATGCTATACGGTCGTGGTGGAACATGACGCATGAGGAGCCTACGCTTTTAACCAGGGGAGTCTGTTCCACTTTTATTATTGTTTTTTTATTTGTGTTTTGGTGGTGTTAAATTTTATGTGTTAGGGAATGTGTTTTTGCAAATTGTGTTAGGAACGGTCGCTCATGAGGTTTGTTAGTCGGTATTCTCGGGTTTGTTTTAAAAAGCACGCTACATTGGGGACAATGTCGCCCAAGTGTGGGGATATGGGAAACCCGGGAAGGAAAAGGTTTGGAAAGAGAGTTTGAAAGAGGTTGAAAGTGATTTAAAACGATGAAAACTGAGAAAAATTGAAAATTTTAAAGAATTTCATCGCCTTAAGTGGACTAAATGGATATGAAAACCGAATGTTTCAATCACTAATGGGTTCCTTGCCGGTGGTAAACTAACATAGTCCCTTGTTATGGTCGTTCCTTTAAGTTTCATGAGAGTAGGTCCGATAGGGGTTTTTAGGATAAAAGAACTGAAAATAGATGTCTATTTAGGGGTAACATGCTTTAGATTGTATATGCTACGTGTCGGCAGCCTTTTTATCTTTCTTGGTGAGAATTTTGAGCCTGTAGAATGATAGAATGATTTACCTTGTGACTTCTTTGATAAGAGCAGACCACATGTTATTCTGTGTTAGAACTTGTATGATTTGATACATGCTGAGACTGTGGTTTGACATGTGCACGTAAATGATAAAGGCGTTAGGATATCCCGTACACCTATTGTGTTTATTTCATGTTTACTGAACTATTACCCTTAGTAGCCCTGTTGAGCCTATTTACCTTTCGTTTGTCCACCCAATGTGAATTGTTGATACCGACCGTGAACGACAAGTTATGAATAATTGAAAAAAAAGAGAAAACAAAACAAAGAAAAGAAAAAAAAATAGAAAAAGGAAAAAATATAAGTGTTGTGAATATCGTTTATGTTCTTGGGTAGAAACCAACCCGAATGTGTTAGTCATTATGTGTTGCAAATAAAGTTGACACGGTTTGGTCGTTTGTTTGTTCGCCACACAAAAATATAAATAAAAACCAAAAATCTTCCTACCTTTAACCTAAGCCGATAACCGAAATTCCTTTTGATATGTGCCGTGTTATATGATACAGTGTAGGTGTGATTGTCATCCAAGCTTATGATTACATGATTTCATGTTTGGTTTTGAGTGTTACACATACTAGCACATTACACGCTAGTTCATATTTTTAAACCGAGAGGAGAGTTGATTGTGAGGGGCGTGTAGCATGTGTATAATCCTAAGCATGTTAGTTTTGAATAGACAAGTCTTAACTTTTATAAATTGCATCAATTAACTGTCGGACTGTCAATCTTGATTGTGTTAGTCTATGGGACGGGTATGACTTGGGACTTAAATTGTTGAACTGGTTAAGGGGTTTAGAGGTGTTGTTACTGTGGTGAGTAGTTCCGCATTGGTTTGCTTGAGGACAATCAAAGGTAAGTGTGGGGATGTGATGGAGAGTGCAAAACACGAGCGTTAATGGTGTTAAATGACGTATCTTATTGTGTTTTAAGTAATTACGTGTTGTGAGAATGATAACTACGGGTTTTTATGATTTTACAGGTAAAACGCGTAATATGGCTTGGAAAGAATAAAAGAAACAGCATGATCAACATGGGAGTGGGGATTATGATGTTTCATCCTCACAAATTGTTTCTAGTATTTAATATTGGAATTGGTGATTGATGATGGTTATTAAATAACTCCTCACATCATCATAAAAAGGATGCAGATGACACATTATTTTGGGCTCTGATCCATCACGAAATAGTGGCAGCAAGTCAGATCTTGGAGACATCATCACATGTGAGAGGAGGAATGGGTGAATGGCAGATTTCCTATACATGAACAAGGAAAAAGAAAGTGGCGGCTGGTGGATTTTTAGGAACATTTGGGTGGAGGTCATGATTGTTTTATAATGAACAACATCATCATTCATCATAACGTGGAAGTATTATAAATTTGGAATAATATGTCAATTATCACATAAGCTGACTTTTGAGGGAAGTCATTTTTGAAGGAGGGAACATGCACATGGACGCATATAGGAGATCATTTCTTGGCTGACATGTGGGATGACATGGGAAAGAGAGCACACGTGATGGATTATTAATATTATCATCATACATCTCAAAATTAAGGCAGTCAACACAAAAGGTAACAGTGGATTGCACTTGCGGCTTACGAAATGCATTTGTGGCTTACGACTTGTGCATGGGATTCACAAAAGTCACAGCAAGTGTGACATGTGGTTTACGGTGTGGATGTGTTGTTTACGGATTCCAAGATAAACATCACGTGCAAAACATAATTGAAAAAAAGGGGCACGTGTTGTTGGAGTGTGGGCCAATTTCAAGGGTTTGAAACCCTACCTAAAAAAGAATTTGAGGGATTCACGAAAAGAGGCAGCGAGAGATCAAGACTTTGAGCTCCAACTTCATCACTCAACATCATCGATTGTCATCATTCCGCAATACCGAACCGATCATGTCGTCAATTCTCTACCAAGCTATTGAAGATCGCACGAGCGTCATGAGTGGCTAGTCATCTCATGACCGTCTCCGGGACTAGGGTTTATGTTTGAACATTGGGTTTGCGTATGTTATGACTTTTTGGATTAGGATTCGGTTAAACATTCGGTTAGTCGTTCCTATTGTTTTTGTTTTGATTAAACAATTTTTTATTATCGTAATCATTCTTGTTCATCAATTATTTAGTTTGTTCATCAACAACCGGGAGTTTGTTAGACTTTTTGTCATGGCCCTGTTACAAATGCTTAAAACACTTAATATACTCTTTTCAAGTTATAATATTAGCATATTACTTTCTCTAAACTTACCATTTACACCGAAAGTTTTTGACTTTTTGTTTAAAGGCAAATATTGGCGGCTCCTAAATTACATCATATTAATTCTACTCTACTCTTTGTTCGGGATAGATCCACCAAGAGGTAAGAGGCACTATGAAGTAAGCTAGCCCACAAGTGGCCAACTCATAATTTTTTTTTTATTTTGTTTTTCTCTTGTAAAGTTTAAGATATGATACCTATGACATTATAGTCTAGTGGCATTTTGAGGGTGAGATAAGGCCTAGGAACCACTAGGTCCTGAGTTCGATTCCTACAAAAGGGTTTTTCCCATTGGTTCGTCAATCATCTAAATTTTTCGTAGGGTTTTTCCCATTGGTTCGTCAATCATCTAAATTTGTCGTTAAAAAAGTTTAAGATATAATGTTTTATAAACTTTCGGATATAACATTGTGATATGCTTATCTTTTAAACTTGTGCATATAACATCTATTTAACTTTATCCAAGCAAACAATCGAACACAACATATTGATTTATTTGTGTTAAAATAAAAATATTACATAAATTAAAGCAATATATTTAAAACCAAAACACGAATACCGTATATATACTTATATTTTGAATGGCAACGCTTTCTTCTATTATATTACTCCAATAATCCTAAATTAATATGCATTGCTCAGATTTGAACCTGAGACTCCACCAACAATCCTTACCTACACACATTTAAAATCGTGTAGCCCGAGAAAGAGGAGTCAAAAGGGTTGACAAGTTGTAATCAAGTTGTATACGAGCAGCGTTGGAATCCGAATTTCTTTATCAAGGCTAATCATAGGGCAATCTTCTCTATCGATAACAACTGGGAGGGTCAAAAGCAGATTTTCCTAAAAGCCAGATTATATATATGTGTGTGTAACAAATGTCCGTGGCCGAGGTCAACAGACCGTATTGACCCCCTATGGCTCCGCCCTTGTAAATGAGTTAAACATAACTTCAATTTTATTAAAAAGGCTGCCATATTTTTTTGTTAATACAGGGTTTTAAATTTATCAATTAATTTTTGTAAATACAACTTAAAGTTTACAAAAATAAAGAGAAAAAGGGCCGTACTATAGTTTATGAATTCTTTTAACAACAATTTACTAAAATCTCCTAGATTTGCTAGGATATACATACACACTACGTATGTACCACAAAAATTTAAAATTCGAACCTTTTTGGTTGTAGGTCCTTCAAGAACACTTAAACTTATGAACTTAACTTTACTTAGTTATATTTTTTACAAGAGCTCACCAATAACGTTTGAAAGGGATTATTGACTGCAAACATTTTTTTTAAAACATCTACAATGAGTGGTTCTCGAGCTCTTCGTACATGGGTATCGTATAGGGTCATATATAAGGCATATCATTGCAAATTTGGTTAAATGGGGCAACCCCAAATCAAAGAAGACACGTGTTTCTGTCGCATCATATTTTTACACATTAAATATAATTAAAATTAATTTGGAATTAACATAATATTTTTCTGTTATACGCAACATGATCTAATACTTTATAACGAAGTAAAAATTTAAAAAAATTGTGCATCATTTGGCAATAAAACTATACACTACACGTCTTGACACAAAATGAAAGAAGGAAAGCAAGTTTCTACTGTATGAATTTAACTAGAATAAATTGTTGATACAAATTTCTATTTGATATCACTAATCTATATAGCTATCACTAATCTATATAGCATCTACAACGCAAGCCTCAGAGACACCTATGGGGAAGTCTGGCGCTTACGAGGAGTCTCGAATCTAAATATGACACTGGTTTTAAACTAGAGGTCCACGACGATTAATCGCCATGAATGATTTTGTGAGAGTGTAGGAGAGAAGGAAGAGGAAAAGTGTTGGCCCGTGACTGTGACTGGGGTCAATTTTTGAAGAGAAATAAGAAAAAAAGTCAATTGGACATACTTATTTTAAGGGGAAACAAACATCTACATCTATCATGTAGCTTCTCCAAATAAATCTATACTTGTATTCATACAATCTTTAAAATGTCTCTAGTTCAGTCTTAAGTGACCTCTTGTTCAAGGCAATATCAAATATTGTGGTCTAGGTCAGTCTTAAGTGACCTCTTGTTCAAGGCAACAGGATCAAATATTCTGGATATGGATATGGATGGACCACATGCTATTTATTCCACTGATAACAATTTCTCTCTTTTTCAATTTTCTAGAGTCTTGTATTTATATCTCATGACTATGTATCTAATAAAGGTCATCTTTTTATTTTTATTGGCCCCTTAAAAAAGGATTTATAGATAATGAAATTGAATGAAAAGTGACTACATCAATATAATAATAGATGTTTTTAAACTCAGATTCGACTGTTGGTCCAAATTTAAAAACACCGCCTTATCGTTAGTATTATATTTTCTCTTAATTTGAACCATGTTTTACTAATTTTCTCTTGGAGCTCTTTTCAGTGAACCATGGTGGTTTAAAGCTTTTATGTGACACATGAAGTGTTTACGATGTAGTGATTCTCGTTAATTTTTGTAAAAAAAAATAATAACAATTATATATCTATTCATACATCCAATGTTTTTAAGCTTGGACTAGACCACTCGGTCTGCCTGTTTAAACCAGGACTCGGGAGAAGCACCGGTTCATTCAATTAAAAAAGACAGGTTCCAAAGGAAAACAAAAGAGAGCATCATAACGAGTAAAAAAAATCTTGCTAGTTAAAAAAAAAAAATATAATTATATATCTATCTATACATCCAACGTATTTAAACTCAGATCGGATAGGCTGGTCCATCCAGTTAAACCGAGACCCTGGAGAATCACCGGTTCATACACCCTGCAAACCCATTTTCGCAAGAACCAGATGATTTGGTTTAACTTATAGAGTTGTGAAAGCATTGTGTTTTCCTTTGGTGGCCGATGTAAGACTCTTTCTTGAGGAATGAAAAATAAGTTTTAGCAAAGTGAGGACTAGGAAAAGAAACTCAACTAAAATTTTAAAGGTTTCAATTTTTGAACATGTAACGATTATATCTAAATTCAAAAGAAATTTAAAGAGGTTTGTTGTTGGTCAACTCAACTAAGTTGAGATTAGTGATGGTCTTCTCCTAATAAAATATCTATAATAAATTAAGGAAAAATTATCAAGACTTTTTCTACCACACCCCAACCGATGGCGGAATCATCGGGGTGCGGCACTAGGCGAATCAGATTGCTCAAGAGAATCCTAACAACTATATTGCGATAATATTCATTACATTTGTTATCCCATACTAACAAACAATACAGTCACATAAGATATCACAGATTTCTTGTCCTCTCGAACAATTCAAATCCGACAACCTAGATTTTAGGTGAGCTTCTAGATTTCCTAGCTTGATTTGATGTAGAGTTCAACTAAACCTGCAACATACGTTAAAATAATGTCAATACAACAGTATTGGCGAGTATACAGGTTTGATATATAATAGCATAATAGATTTAAAAGTGCTGCGAATTTCCACATGCATAGAAGTAATACACGACATATATACTCACAAAACTGATACTACCAGCTATGTCCTCGATGCTCTATTCTTCGATGGCATAACTAGACCCCGTCGGGCGCAATAGTACTATACTAGTCGTGGTGGGACGTCGTTGTAACACCCCGTGTTTTCGAATGTCAAAGTCAAAGTCAAAGTCCAAGTCAACTTTGACTTATTTGACTGTTAATGTTTCTTTTTGCTTTTTGTATTATGTGGAGTAAGTATTGTCTAAATAAAATGATCGAATGTTTAATCAATGCGACCGATTTACGACTGTGAATAATAGGAAGTAACAATGCGATAAAGTTAATCAATCAATAATCAAGTTAATCAAATCAATCAATCGAACTCGAGACTCGAACTATGCGAAACTGGAGTGGTAATACTTACGTGTGTGTGTGCCTTATGTGTTACTTGTGCATGTCTACTTTATGTTTTGTGTGGTGTTCAATCGAATCAATCGAAACTCGAATCGGAACTCGAAAAGCAATCAAACTCAATCGAAACCGATATCGAAACGTGACTTATAGATGATTGTATGTTAGATATAGTAGTTGAGACTGAAAGTAATTTGACTAGGAACGCTATCGTATTCGTATCATCGTCTATCGAAATCGAAGTATCGAAAACCGTCGCGAAACATTCGAAGAGGGTTTGATCGAACAGGAAGCATCCTGATCGAATAGGCCAGCCGATCGGCTAGCACTTTCCTGGCCGATCGAGCAGGCCATTCGATCGGTTGACACTTTCCTCTTTGGGAGGCCTATAAATAGCCCTGTCATTATCACCCTTTCTATTTTTGGAAAGCTCTGACCGAACCAGCCTTGTTCTTCACCTTTTCTCAGATTTCTTCACTCTAATTCTTGTACGTTTTTGATCATTACATGATTCTACACCCTTCTATCTTTCAAAACTTGACTTCTAACCGTGAAATCACCAAGATCTAAGTGTTCTTGGGTGATGTCATCATGGTGTTCTTGAAGAACATCATACTTTGGCCTCATTCAACCGTGAATAGCTTAGATCTGACCGATTTCCACATAAACAACTAGGATTTGTAAGAATCTTAACAATTTCATGGAAGGATTTCCAACTTTTCTTCAACATTTTACACACAAAACCTTAAAAACCGATAGAAACGGAGCTCGAACCAACTAACTAATCATTCTAACGGTTAAAAGGTTCAAGATTCGGATACTATCTACAAGGTTCACCGATTTCGGGTTAAACATCAAACTACCGTTCCGAACAGTTCACCGGTCGGACTTGGGTGATTCCTGTCCGAACCGGTGAAGCAAGTAAGGACCCACGTTCTATGGTTTAACTCGCTGTCAGAATACCTTAAAATCATGACAAATAATCAAACAACCAAGTGTCAGACGAAAGGCCGACCAGGTCAGAATTGCTGGCCGAACGGCTAGGCTGTTCGAACGAACAGCCCAGCCGATCGAACATACCAGCCGATCGGCCGGGCCAGCCGATCGGCTAGCACATGGTTCCACACTTTTCAAATTTCATGAAGTATGCTATTGACGAAGTGATGTTCGATCGAATACGCTACTCGATTGGTAAACATTACTCTTCGGATCATGAGATACTATGCTTCAACATTTAATCGATTTTGCAACTCGTTCGTAGTATGGAATGCCAGCCGATCGAACAGACTGTTCGATCAAGTGACATTTTGCTGAGAGCTACTTCTGAAGTTCCTAACCGATCCGTTAAGCCGGCCGATCGAACAGACCGTTCGATCGATCGACCTGAAAGGTAAGAACACCTCAGCATTCTCAAATACTACAACGAAAACTTCAAAAGTTCAAACAATCATACACAAACACATCAGAGGAAGAAACAATCCACTCGAATGGACCAGCCGATCGAGCCTACTGGCCGATCGAACAGGACTGTTCAAACGGACTATCAAGCCGATCGAACAGCCCGTTCGGTCGAACCTGCTATTCGATCGACCAGACTATTCGATCCATTACACTTGTTTGCATTTTCGCGTTACTCATTGTTGTGCTATCGAACTATTCAGGCTAACCCTACTCTCAGCACTCCCTTCAATCCATAATCAACCACTGTGAGTATACTCGAACCCTTTTTGCTTTAGCACTTTTGGTTGTTACATACGTTACCTATCAAAATCACAATCGAACACACTATTCACACTATTTGAACGCTAACCGATTGCATGTATTACGTGACTAAATGTATGCTTGTTGTTATGTTTACACGTGGAATGTTGTCTACCTGCCTTAGCAACGTAGTACTATAGTTTGGACTCAGCACCCGTTCACACGGGGGTTGTTAAGGACAATTACTTGCATGGATTACGGTGGTAATCATGTATTGCGAACTGTCTCGGACAGTCAACCCGCAGTCGTTGGTATCGATAGGTCCATGTCGATAATTAACATGCATCATTTCCCTCTGTGTACGTGCTGGTTATGCGTAAACTATTCGAACTCTATATGCTAATATCAAACTTGTATGCTCACCTTTACATTTTATGTATTGACTCTATTTTAACGTATGTGACAGGTGTTTAAGATAATTGCTTGCTAGGGAAGTGAAGCTAGAATAAGTCTCTAGAGGCCCCCAACAAATAGTTGTCTGTCAAGAATAAGCTGCTAGTGCATAGTTGTCTGTAGATCTTGTCAGTCTGGGTCTTTAGGGGCATTGAACAATATTTATGTTTAATTTGAATCTGAGTTGTCGGAGCAGGATTTAATTGTTTGGATGTTATCTGTAATAACTTGTTATTTATTCGGGATACGGTATGGGACGTATCATTTTAAACTGAATTTGTATTAATAGTTGTTGTGGAAACTTCTGGACAATCTGTTTCGCTCAGTGCCGCGCCCCGATGATTCCGCCATCGGTTGGGGTGTGACAGATTGGTATCAGAGCCATAACTATAGGGAATTAGGTGAGACACGACCTAGTCCGGGTCGCTGTCATAGAGACCTAGACTATAGTTAGGAACCAACAGACCAAGTTTATGTGCCTTATTCTACAATTCTTCGCTATCACTGCACTCGAATTTTCAATAAAAGTTAAGCAATTTGGTCAGGAATAGGTGTGAAAACCGCAAACTCTCGACTAAATTTCCTGACTAATGATGATTTTATCCATTTACTCATGCTTATCCTGATATTTTCAATAACATACGAGGGGAATTATACCAAATCAGGAGTGAAATCCCCATTTTGATGAAAAATTCTCCTTAGATTTTCTAAAAACAAGGAAGAAATTGCTAAGACAGGGGTGAAACCCTAACCTCGGCAATTTATTCCGGACATGTTTTTATCTCACCAAAGCTTCAACGGACTCCAACGACCTGAACTCACCAGTATGACCTAGGGGACGCGTGTGGAATGCCCGAGAATCGAGGCAGAAACACGACCCTTAAAGTCGAAAGTGACGACAAGTCTAATGTGAATAGTCGAATCGCTTTGGGTAGTCGATGTCTAGTAGCCGCAGACGATCCAATTTCTGATTTTTGGTGTTTTTGACTCGTTGATTTTATGTGTTTATATGTGCTTTATCTGTCTATGTGTTTATACCTTGGATATCATTCGATTGTGCTGTCATTTCGATCAACACACACGACTCGCATTGCCACTTTGTCTCAATTAGATCTCCAGTTGTTGCAATTCTAGGCGATACTATGCTATGATATACGCCACACTATACCCGATAAGCTATACGATTATGTGGTACTATTCGATATACTATACGCGATCACTATATCCGAACGACTCGCGAGCTTTGAATGATAGGTTTCTATATTCTGACTGCTTCTGTGATTAAGTGGGTATGTGCTTTTGTGTTTATGTGACTCTGTGCTCTATGTGCCTACGTGCTTATGTGCTTCTGTGTTTCCGTGTATCTGTGGTTATGTGCCCATGTGTTTATGTGATGTGTGTTCCGACGTTTTCCTAAGCTTTAGTAGTCTAGACGTGTGAGGTACGACTTCGTTGTGTTGAGTCCTGTGACGATGTCTATTGCAGACCATGTCGTCATCTGGATCCCGACACCACCTGACTTGTCAGGAAAAGAGAGATAAGCGTCTTGCCGCGATCATCGCCAAAAGCGTGGCAAAAGCTGTGAGCAATGTTTATGAAAACGTCAGCAAGCCGACTGATGAATCACGAACAGACGCACCCAAAGATGCTAGCAAAGCTGCTTTCAGCTTTAAGCAGTTCAAAGCATGCGGACCCAAAGAGTTCACTAGCGAGGATGGCCCTACCGCCATGTTTCACTGGTTTGACTCGGTTGAAGTCACTCTGCGCCAAAGCGGCTGTCCTGAGAATCTCCGCACACTCAATGCTACTGGCGTCTTCCAGTCCCGTGCTCTAGACTGGTGGACGGCCGAACGAAACAAGCGCGGAAATGATGCAGCTTACGAGCTAACATGGGAGGAGTTGAAGGCAATTATGATCGACGAATTCTGCCCTCCTCATGAACGCCAAAAGCTGGAGGACGAGTTTTGGACCATCAAGCAGAAGGATGGAGACAACGCTGCTCTCACTGCTCGTTTCAAGCAGCTTAGCATCATATGTCCCGATCAGGTCAAGACCCCAGATCAAACCATCAAGAAGTACATTCGAGCTCTGCCCGATTGTGTAGCCGACTTTGTTCACGCCGCCAAGCCAGTAACGATTGAAGAGACTTAGTTACTCGCCGCTGAGATCAATGACAAGCGAGTGAAGTCTGGTTTTTGGGATAAGCAAACCAAGTCCCTGCACCAAGCCACCGCAACAGCATCCACCGACACAGCCACTACTCAACCCTCCAAGTTTTCAAGAAGAAAGAAGAAGCACAACAACAACAGCTCCAGCAACAAGAGCTGTGCTGCCGCAACGACTGCTGCTCCTCTACAAGTTGTACCAGCTCAACAGCAACAGCACCACCGCTCAGCTCCAGTGATCAATGCACCGCCAGCGAAGCGTGCATACACAGGCCCTCACCCACTCTGTCCGACATGTTCGTATCATCATCCAGTGGGCCTAGCCTGTCGTTTTTGCGCTCACTGCAACCTTTACGGTCATTTCACTGCGAACTGTCGCTATGGTCCCCGTCAAGCCCCAGTTCAAGCTACTGTCAATCAAGCTCTACTCCCCGCCCCTCAAGGCCAACAAGCAGCTCAAGCACCCGCAACCAATGCTCGAGTCTGTTTTGCATGTGGTGATCCTAACCGCTTTGCAAACAGGTGCCCGAACAGGGTGGTTAAGCAAGAGCCCCAGCAGCCCTAGCAGCAACCACAGCAGCCTCAGCAACAGCAGCAAGCAGCCCATGCCCGAACCTTCAACATCAATGCCCGTCAGGCTCAGACAGATAACAACGTGGTTAATGGTACGTTCCTTGTGAATGGTATTTATGCATCATGTTTGTTTGATACTGGAGCCGATAACTGCTTTGTGTCGTTTGAATTCGAGAAGCTCCTTAGTCGTAAGCGCTCTTATCTATCCTCGTCATTCGAAGTCGAAGTCGCTACTGGAAGAACTGTCGCAGTTAACTCTGTTCTTCGTGATTGTACTCTTGAGCTCAACAATCACATCTTTCCAATCGACCTTATTCCGATGCAACTCGGAAGTTTCGACGTCATAGTAGGCATGGACTTTCTTCGCGAAAACCATGCTGAAGTTGTGTGCTTTGAAAAGATGATTCGATTCTCGCTCGCAAATGGTGATCTTCTATGTGTATACGGTGAAACAGCGTCGAAAGGTCTCAAGCTTATGTCGTGTATTCAAGCCAGCAAGTATCTCCGCAAGGAATACCGAGCCTTCTTGGCCAACATTGTAGCAGCAGAGAAGGAAAAGAAAAAGAAAGTAGAAGTCAAAGATGTTCCAGTGGTCCGTGAGTTTCCTCAGGTGTTCCCTGACGATCTCCCCGGACTACCGCCAAGTCGTGATATCGACTTTCGTATTGACCTCATTCCTGGAGCTAACCCCGTTGCCAAAGCTCCGTATCGACTCGCTCCATCCGAAATGCGGGAACTCTCGAACCAACTCCAGGAATTACTCGAAAAAGGCTTTATTCGCCCAAGCACCTCTCCTTGGGGCGCACCAGTCCTTTTCGTCAAAAAGAAGGACGAGTCGTTCCGGATGTGCATCGATTATCGGGAGTTGAATAAGCTAACCATTAAGAATCGATACCCTTTTCCTCGAATCGACGACTTATTTGATCAGCTGCAAGGTGCCAAGTGTTTCTCGAAGATCGATCTACGTTCAGGCTATCATCAATTGCGGACTCAAGAGGAAGACATCCCCAAAACCGCTTTCCGAACCCGGTATGGCCACTATGAATTCGTTGTTATGCCTTTTGGTTTAACTAACGCACCCGCGGTCTTTATGGATCTAATGAATCGCGTGTGTAAGCCTTTCTTAGATCGTGTCATCATCGTGTTCATTGACGATGTCTTGATCTATTCCAAATCGAAAGCCGAACACGCGCGACATCTACGTTTGGTTCTCGAGTTACTTCAGGGGAACCAACTCTACGCCAAGTTCTCCAAGTGTGAATTCTGGTTAGAGGAAGTTCAGTTTCAGGGTCACATCGTGAATAGTCAGGGAATACACGTCGATCCCGCGAAGATTGAAGCCGTCAAAAGTTGGATTACGCCTAAGAACCCGTCTGAAGTTCGTTCTTTTCTCGGACTAGCGGGCTATTATCGACGATTTATTGAAGGATTCTCCAAAATCGTTGTTCCGCTTACCGCTCTTACTAAAAAAGACAAGCCTTTTGTGTGGGGAACCGCACAAGAAACTGCCTTTCAAACCCTCAAGCATATGCTGTGCAACCCTCCGATTCTTACGCTACCCGACGGGAGCGACGATTTCATTATCTACTGTGATGCTTCCAACCTTGGTCTTGGTTGTGTCCTCATGCAGCGAGACAAGGTTATAGCTTACGCATCTCGACAACTCAAGATCCACGAGAAGAACTATACAACCCATGACCTCGAGCTAGGCGCGGTTGTCTTTGCATTAAAGATTTGGCGACACTACCTGTATGGCACTAAGTCTACAATCTACACCGATCATAGGAGTTTGCAACATATCTTCAATCAAAGGGAACTTAATATGCGTCAACGCCGATGGGTAGAACTCCTCAACGATTACGACTGTGAGATTCATTATCACCCAGGCAAAGCGAATGTTGTTGCCGACGCGCACAGCAGAAAGAGTTACGTGCTCAGTATCCGAAACGTTCAAGCCCAGCATAACCTCGAAGCCCTTATTCGCGAAGCTCAACATGCTTGCCTTAACGAGCGTACATTGAAGAGAGAGAGGATCTATCACGATGGAGCTCAGTTAGTAAGCAAAGCTGATGGGATATTCTACTATCTGGACCGAATCTGGATCCCTAAACGGACCGATTTGCGAAAAATTATCATGAATGAAGCCCACAAATCCCGATACTCCATTCATCCCGGTGCTGACAAGATGTACCAGGACCTGTGTTATAAGTACTGGTGGCCGGGTATGAAACGTGATATCGCCCTTTACGTTGGAAGTTGCTTAACTTGCGCAAGAGTCAAGGCTGAACATCAAAGACCTTCTGGCTTACTCGAACAACCGCCGATACCTATATGGAAGTGGGAGAGTATAGCTATGGATTTCATAACGAAACTCCCGCCCACGCCATCAGGTCACGACAGTATTTGGGTTATAGTTGATCATCTAACAAAATCAACCCACTTTTTGCCAATACGAGAAGACTACAAGGTGGAACGACTGGCCCAAATCTACACCGACGAGATCATTTGTAATCATGGTACACCTCGCGACATCATCTCTGACTGTGACGCTCGGTTTACTTCTCGGTTGTGGGAAACGTTTCAGGCGGCTCTTGGTACGTCGCTTAATCTGAGTACTGCATTCCACCCACAAACCGACGGACAGACTGAACGAACGATCCGTACTCTTGAAGACATGCTCCGAGCGTGTGTCATAGATTTTGGTGGTAGTTGGAACAAACACCTGCCACTGGTTGAATTCTCGTATAATAACAGCTATCATGCCAGCATTCAAATGGCACCATTCGAGGCTTTGTATGGAAGAAGACGTCGATCGGCTATTGTGTGGCACGAGATCGGTCATTCATAAACTAACCGGTCCCAAGATTCTACAAGAAACGACTGACAAAATCCACCAAATTCGAGACAACTTGGTAAAAGCTCGAAGTAGACAGAAAAGTTACGCCGATAGAAGACGCAAGCCCCTCGAATTTGACGTTGGCGACTACGTACTCCTAAAGGTATCCCCTTGGAAGGGTGTAGTCAGATTCGGCAAGAAAGGGAAGCTAGCGCCTCGATATGTTGGACCTTTTAAGATTCTGGAAAGGATCGGAAAAGTCGCCTACAAACTCGAACTACCGGAGGAACTCAGTAACGTCCACCTAACTTTCCATGTGTCTAACCTCCGAAAATGCCTTGCTGATCATGATCTAATCGTACCCCTCGACGATCTTCAGGTCAACGAAACCTTACACTTCGTGGAAAAGCCTGTCGAAATCATGGATCGCCAAACCAAGCAACTCAGGCGCTCACGCATTCCTATCGTGAAAGTCCGATGGGAAGGCAAGCGAGGCGCGGAGTTCACTTGGGAACTCGAAAGCGACATGAAGGCCAAGTACCCGCAGTTGTTTAAATAGATCTGAAGCATCAAATTGGTAAAATGACTCACGGTGATGTGCAGCTTCGAGCCTAATTTCGGGACGAAATTCCCTAAACAAGGGGAGGCTGTAACACCCCGTGTTTTAGAATGTCAAAGTCAAAGTCAAAGTCCAAGTCAACTTTGACTTCTTTGACTGTTAATGTTTCTTTTTGCTTTTTGTATTATGTGGAATAAGTATTGTCTAAATAAAATGATCGAATGTTTAATCAATGCGACCGATTTACGACTGTGAATAATAGGAAGTAACAATGCGATAAAGTTAATCAATCAATAATCAAGTTAATCAAATCAATCAATCGAACTCGAGACTCGAACTATGCGAAACTGGAGTGGTAATACTTACGTGTGTGTGTGCCTTATGTGTTACTTGTGCATGTCTACTTTATGTTTTGTGTGGTGTTCAATCGAATCAATCGAAACTTGAATCGGAACTCGAAAAGCAATCAAACTCAATCAAAACCGACATCGAAACGTGACTTATAGATGATTGTATGTTAGATATAGTAGTTGAGACTGAAAGTAATTTGACTAGGAACGCTATCGAATTCGTATCATCGTCTATCGAAATCGAAATATCGAAAACCGTCGCGAAACATTCGAAGAGGGTTGCTGATCGAACAGGAAGCATCGTGATCGAACAGGCCAGCCGATCCACTAGCACTTTCCTGGCCGATCGAGCAGGCCATTCGATCGGAGATCCTGGCGGATCGGTTGACACTTTCCTCTTTGGGAGGCCTATAAATAGCCCTGTCATTATCACCCTTTCTATTTTTGGACAGCTCTGACCGAACCAGCCTTGTTCTTCACCTTTTCTCTGATTTCTCTCAACTCCGGTAAGTTTTCACTCTAATTCTTGTACGTTTTTGATCATTACATGATTCTACACCCTTCTATCTTTCAAAACTTGACTTCTAACCGTGAAATCACCAAGATCTAAGTGTTCTTGGGTGATGTCATCATGGTGTTCTTGAAGAACATTATACTTTGGCCTCATTCAACCGTGAATAGCTTAGATCTGACCGATTTCCACATAAACAACTGAGATTTGTAAGAATCTTAACAATTTCATGGAAGGATTTCCAACTTTTCTTCAACATTTTACACTCAAAACCTTAAAAACCGATAGAAACGGAGCTCGAACCAACTAACTAATCATTCTAACGGTTAAAAGGTTCAAGATTCGGATACTATCTACAAGGTTCACCGATTTCGGGTTAAACATCAAACTACCGTTCCGAACAGTTCACCGGCCGGACTTGGGTGATTCCTGTCCAAACCGGTGAAGCAAGTAAGGACCCACGTTCTATGGTTTAACTCGCTGTCAGAATACCTTAAAATCATGACAAATAATCAAACAGCCAAGTGTTAGACAAAAGGCCGACCAGGTCAGAATTGCTGGCCGAACGGCTAGGCTGTTCGAACGAACAGCCCAGCCGATCGAACATACCAGCCGATCGGCAGGGCCAGCCGATCGGCTAGTACATGGTTCCACACTTTTCAAATTTCATGAAGTATGCTATTGACGAAGTGATGTTCGATCGAATACGCTACTCGATTGGTAAACATTACTCTTCGGATCATGAGATACTATGCTTCAACACTTAATCGATTTTGCAACTCGTTCGTAGTATGGAATGCCAGCCGATCGAACAGACTGTTCGATCGAGTGACATTCTGCTGAGAGCTACTTCTGAAGTTCCTAACCGATCGGTTAAGCCGGCCGATCGAATAGACCGTTCGATCGATCGACCTGAAAGGTAAGAACACCTCAGCGTTCTCAAATACTACAACGAAAACTTCAAAAGTTTAAACCATCATACACAAACACATCAAAGGAAGAAACAATCCACTCGAATGGACCAGCCGATCGAGCCTACCGGCCGATCGAACAGGACTGTTCAAACGGACTTTCAAGCCGATCGAACAGCCCGTTCGATCGAAACTGCTATTCGATCGACCAGACTATTCGATCCATTACACTTGTTTGCATTTCCGCGTTACTCATTGTTGTGCTATCGAACTATTCAGGCTAACCCTACTCTCAGCGCTCCCTTCAATCCATAATCAACCACTGTGAGTATACTCGAACCCTTTTTGCTTTAGCACTTTTGGGTGTTACATACGTTACCTATCAAAATCACAATCGAACACACTATTCACACTATTTGAACGCTAACCGATTGCATGTATTACGTGACTAAATGTATGCTTGTTGTTATGTTTACACGTGGAATGCTGTCTACCTGCCTTAGCAACGTAGTACTATAGTTTGGACTCAGCACCTGTTCACACGGGGGTTGTTAAGGACAACTACTTGCATGGATTACGGTGGTAATCATGTGTTGCGAACTGTCTCGGACAGTCAACCCGTAGTCGTTGGTATCGATAGGTCCATGTCGATAATTAACATGCATCATTTCCCTCTGTGTACGTGCTGGTTATGCGTAAACTATTCGAACTCTATATGCTAATATCAAACTTGCATGCTCACCTTTACATTTTATGTATTGACTCTATTTTGACGTATGTGACAGGTGTTTAAGATAATTGCTTGCTAGGGAAGTGAAGCTAGAATAAGTCTCTAGAGGCCCCCAACAAATAGTTGTCTGTCAAGAACAAGCTGCTAGTGCATAGTTGTCTGTAGATCTTGTCAGTCTGGGTCTTTAGGGGCATTGAACAATATTTATGTTTAATTTGAATCTGATTTGTCAGAACAGGATTTAATTGTTTGGATGTTATCTGTAATAACTTGTTATTTATTCGGGATATGGTATGGGACGTATCATTTTAAACTGAATTTGTATTAATAGTTGTTGTGGAAACTTCTGGACAATCTGTTTCGCTCAGTGCCGCGCCCCGATGATTCCGCCATCGGTTGGGGTGTGACAGATTGGTATCAGAGCCATAACTATAGGGAGTTAGGTGAGACACGACCTAGTCCGGGTCGCTGTCATAGAGACCTAGACTATAGTTAGGAACCAACAGACCAAGTTTATGTGCCTTATTCTACAATTCTTCGCTATCACTGCACTCGAATTTTCAATAAAAGTTAAGCAATTTGGTCAGGAATAGGTGTGAAAACCGCAAACTCTCGACTAAATTTCCTGACTAATGATGATTTTATCCATTTACTCATGCTTATCCTGATATTTTCAATAACATACGAGGGGAATTATACCAAATCAGGAGTGAAATCCCCATTTTGATGAAAAATTCTCCTTAGATTTTCTAAAAACAAGGAAGAAATTGCTAAGACAGGGGTGAAACCCTAACCTCGGCAATTTATTCCGGACATGTTGTTATCTCACCAAAGCTTCAACGGACTCCAACGACCTGAACTCACCAGTATGACCTAGGGGACGCGTGTGGAATGCCCGAGAATCGAGGCAGAAACACGACCCTTAAAGTCGAAAGTGACGACAAGTCTAATGTGAATAGTCGAATCGCTTTGGGTAGTCGATGTCTAGTAGCCGCAGACGATCCAATTTCCGATTTTTGGTGTTTTTGACTCGTTGATTATATGTGTTTATATGTGCTTTATCTGTCTATGTGTTTATACCTTGGATATCATTCGATTGTGCTGTCATTTCGATCAACACACACGACTCGCATTGCCACTTTGTCTCTATTCGATCTCCAGTTATTGCAATTCTAGACGATACTATGCTATGATATACGCCACATTATACCTGATAAGCTATACGATTATGTCGTACTATTCGATATACTATACGCGATCACTATATCCGAACGACTCGCGAGCTTTGAATGATAGGTTTCTATATTCTGACTGCTTCTGTGATTAAGTGGGTATGTGCTTTTGTGTTTATGTGACTCTGTGCTCTATGTGCCTACGTGCTTATGTGCTTCTGTGTTTCCGTGTATCTGTGGTTATGTGCCCATGTGTTTATGTGATGTGTGTTCCGACGTTTTCCTAAGCTTTAGTAGTCTAGACGTGTGAGGTACGACTTCGTTGTGTTGAGTCCTGTGACGATGTCTATTGCAGACCATGTCGTCATCTGGATCCCGACACCACCTGACTCGTCAGGAAAAGAGAGATAAGCGTCTTGCCGCGATCATCGCCAAAAGCGTGGCAAAAGCTATGAGCAATGTTTATGAAAACGTCAGCAAGCCGACTGATGAATCACGAACAGACGCACCCAAAGATGCTAGCAAAGCTGCTTTCAGCTTTAAGCAGTTCAAAGCATGCGGACCCAAAGAGTTCACTAGCGAGGATGGCCTACCGCCATGTTTCACTGGTTTGACTCGGTTGAAGTCACTCTGCGCCAAAGCGGCTGTCCTGAGAATCTCTGCACACTCAATGCTACTGGCGTCTTCCAGTCCCGTGCTCTAGACTGGTGGACGACCGAACGAAACAAGCGCGGAAATGATGCAGCTTACGAGCTAACATGGGAGGAGTTGAAGGCAATTATGATCGACGAATTCTGCCCTCCTCATGAACGCCAAAAGCTGGAGGACGAGTTTTGGACCATCAAGCAGAAGGATGGAGACAACGCTGCTCTCACTGCTCGTTTCAAGCAGCTTAGCATCATATGTCCCGATCAGGTCAAGACCCCAGATCAAACCATCAAGAAGTACATTCGAGCTCTGCCCGATTGTGTAGCCGACTTTGTTCACGCCGCCAAGCCAGCAACGATTGAAGAGACTTAGTTACTCGCCGCTGAGATCAATGACAAGCGAGTGAAGTCTGGTTTTTGGGATAAGCAAACCAAGTCCCTGCACCAAGCCACCGCAACAGCATCCACCGACACAGCCACTACTCAACCCTCCAAGTTTTCAAGAAGAAAGAAGAAGCACAACAACAACAGCTCCAGCAACAAGAGCTGTGCTGCCGCAACGACAGCAGCCTCAGCAACAGCAGCAAGCAGCCTATGCCCGAACCTTCAACATCAATGCCCGTCAGGCTCAGACAGATAACAACGTGGTTAATGGTACGTTCCTTGTGAATGGTATTTATGCATCATGTTTGTTTGATACTGGAGCCGATAACTGCTTTGTGTCGTTTGAATTCGAGAAGCTCCTTAGTCGTAAGCGCTCTTATCTATCCTCGTCATTCGAAGTCGAAGTCGCTACTGGAAGAACTGTCGCAGTTAACTCTGTTCTTCGTGATTGTACTCTTGAGCTCAACAATCACATCTTTCCAATCGACCTTATTCCGATGCAACTCGGAAGTTTCGACGTCATAGTAGGCATGGACTTTCTTCGCGAAAACCATGCTGAAGTTGTGTGCTTTGAAAAGATGATTCGATTCTCGCTCGCAAATGGTGATCTTCTATGTGTATACGGTGAAACAGCGTCGAAAGGTCTCAAGCTTATGTCGTGTATTCAAGCCAGCAAGTATCTCCGCAAGGAATACCGAGCCTTCTTGGCCAACATTGTAGTAGCAGAGAAGGAAAAGAAAAAGAAAGTAGAAGTCAAAGATGTTCCAGTGGTCCGTGAGTTTCCTCAGGTGTTCCCTGACGATCTCCCCGGACTACCGCCAAGTCGTGATATCGACTTTCGTATTGACCTCATTCCTGGAGCTAACCCCGTTGCCAAAGCTCCGTATCGACTCGCTCCATCCGAAATGCGGGAACTCTCGAACCAACTCCAGGAATTACTCGAAAAAGGCTTTATTCGCCCAAGCACCTCTCCTTGGGGCGCACCAGTCCTTTTCGTCAAAAAGAAGGACGGGTCGTTCCGGATGTGCATCGATTATCGGGAGTTGAATAAGCTAACCATTAAGAATCGATACCCTTTGCCTCGAATCGACGACTTATTTGATCAGCTGTGCCAAGTGTTTCTCGAAGATCGATCTACGTTCAGGCTATCATCAATTGCGGACTCAATAGGAAGACATCCCAAAAACCGCTTTCCGAACCCGGTATGGCCACTATGAATTAGTTGTTATGCCTTTTGGTTTAACTAACGCACCCGCGGTCTTTATGGATCTAATGAATCGCGTGTGTAACCCTTTCTTAGACCGTTTCGTCATCGTGTTCATTGACGATGTCTTGATCTATTCCAAATTAAAAGCCGAACACGCGCGACATCTACGTTTGGTTCTCGAGTTACTTCAGAGGAACCAACTCTACGCCAAGTTCTCCAAGTGTGAATTCTGGTTAGAGGAAGTTCAGTTTCTGGGTCACATCGTGAATAGTCAGAGAATACACGTCGATCCCGCGAAGATTGAAGCCGTCAAAAGTTGGATTACGCCTAAGAACCCGTCTGAAGTTCGTTCTTTTCTTGGACTAGCGGGCTATTATCGACGATTTATTGAAGGATTCTCCAAAATGGTTGTGCCGCTTACCGCTCTTACTAAAAAAGACAAGCCTTTTGTGTGGGGAACCGCACAAGAAACTGCCTTTCAAACCCTCAAGCATATGCTGTGCAACACTTCGATTCTTACGCTGCCCGACGGGAGCGACGATTTCATTGTCTACTGTGATGCTTCCAACCTTGGTCTTGGTTGTGTCCTCATGCAGCGAGACAAGGTTATAGCTTACGCATCTCGACAGCTCAAGATCCACGAGAAGAACTATACAACCCATGACCTCGAGCTAGGCGCGGTTGTCTTTGCATTAAAGATTTGGCGACACTACCTGTATGGCGCAAAGTCTACAATCTACACCGAGCACAGGAGTTTGCAACATATCTTCAATCAAAGGGAACTTAATATGCGTCAACACCGATGGGTAGAACTCCTCAACGATTACGACTGTGAGATTCGTTATCACCCAGGCAAAGCGAATGTTGTTGCCGACGCGCTCAGCAGAAAGAGTTACGTGCTCAGTATCCGAAACGTTCAAGCCCATCATAACCTCGAAGCCCTTATTCGCGAAGCTCAACATGCTTGCTTTAACGAGAGTACATTGAAGAGAGAGAGGATCTATCATGATGGAGCTCAGTTAGTAAGCAAAGCTGATGGGATATTCTACTATCTGGACCGAATCTGGATCCCTAAACGGACCGATTTACGAAAAATTATCATGAATGAAGCCCACAAATCCCGATACTCCATTCATCCTGGTGCTGACAAGATGTACCAGGACCTGCGTTATAAGTACTGGTGGCCGGGTATGAAACGTGATATCGCCCTTTACGTTGGAAGTTGCTTAACTTGCGCAAGAGTCAAGGCTGAACATCAAAGACCTTCTGGCTTACTCGAACAACCGCCGATACCTATATGGAAGTGGGAGAGTATAGCTATGGATTTCATAACGAAACTCCCGCCCACGCCATCAGGTCACGACAGTATTTGGGTTATAGTTGATCGTCTAACAAAATCAGCCTACTTTTTGCCAATACGAGAAGACTACAAGGTGGAACGACTAGCCCAAATCTACACCGACGAGATCGTTTGTAATCATGGTACACCTCGCGAAATCATCTCTGACTGTGATGCTCGGTTTACTTCTCGGTTATGGGAAACGTTTCAGGCGGCTCTTGGTACGTCGCTTAATCTGAGTACTGCATTCCACCCACAAACCGACGGACAGACTGAACGAACGATCCGTACTCTTGAAGACATGCTCCGAGCGTGTGTCATAGATTTTGGTGGTAGTTGGAACAAACACCTACCACTGGTTGAATTCTCGTATAATAACAGCTATCATGCCAGCATTCAAATGGCACCATTCGAGGCTTTGTATGGAAGAAGACGTCGATCGGCTATTGTGTGGCACGAGATCGGTCATTCATAAACTAACCGGTCCCAAGATTCTACAAGAAACGACTGACAAAATCCACCAAATTCGAGACAACTTGGTAAAAGCTCGAAGTAGACAGAAAAGTTACGCCGATAGAAGACGCAAGCCCCTCGAATTTGACATTGCCGACTACGTACTCCTAAAGGTATCCCCTTGGAAGGGTGTAGTCAGATTCGGCAAGAAAGGGAAACCAGCGCCTCGATATATTGGACCTTTTAAGATTCTGGAAAGGATCGGAAAAGTCGCCTATAGACTCGAACTACCGGAGGAACTCAGTAAGGTCCACCCGACTTTCCATGTGTCTAACCTCCGAAAATGCCTTGCTGATCATGATCTAATCGTACCCCTCGACGATCTTCAGGTCAACGAAACCTTACACTTCGTGGAAAAGCCTGTCGAAATCATGGATCGCCAAACCAAGCAACTCAGGCGCTCACGCATTCCTATCGTGAAAGTCCGATGGGAAGGCAAGCGAGGCGCGGAGTTCACTTGGGAACTCGAAAGCGACATGAAGGCCAAGTACCCGCAGTTGTTTAAATAGATCTGAAGCATCAAATTGGTAAAATGACTCACGGTGATGTGCAGCTTCGAGCCTAATTGTAACGCTCCGCGTTTTCATAACCTTCCTAATTTAGAAACCGAGTCTTAAAAATCTATTTTTAGAAGCTTGCCTCTTGCAAATTATAATCCGTCGTATCGTCGAAAATCATTTATCTTTATTTATTTATTCATTCATTTATTTATTTATTTATTTATTTAATTCGTTATAAATACGGTTAACTTTTTTATTGTTAATTAATTAAATTAATTAAGTTTACGATTTAAAAAGTTTATTTTCATAATAATCTAGTTAGTCTCGTTAAATTTTAAAGTGAGTAATATAAACTAACCTAGTTAGTTATTGGAATCAAACTTAAACGAAGTTAATTTAACCATTTAATTAACTCCTTAAACTTGAGGGTCTAATTGTGTAATTATTGAAAGTATAAAAGGGTTCCTAAACCCTAAAATTGTAAAACTCATCAGACGCCCCCATCTTCTCCCTCTAGCTCCGGCGGCCGGCGCCATTTTCCGGCGACCTCTCCGGTTCCGACTATCCCCTGTTCCGACAACACCACAACCTCCTAATCTCTCTCTTCTTAAAACACCACCTGAATCACCCACCTCTATTCGAAGGAACGGCCGGCCACCACCATCTCTGTGGTGGCGTGCGGCACGAACACAGCGAGAACGAAGAGAGAGAGAGAGAAAGACGATGGAGAAGGGAGGCTGATACCGTTCGTGACAGCGGCGGCGGCGGAGCATCGGCAGAAGCCGCTCCAGCGACGGCGACTGGGTTAACTTTGATTGTTTTTTTTTGGGTTTTTGCTCATTTGATACAAGTCTCGAGTCAGGTTAGGCCCAGATGTGTTCGGTTCAGTCTTTCGGCTCGAGTATATGCCGTTCGTTCAGGCTTGTTTCGGCTCAAGTTTCAGCTTCGATTCAGTTTGTTTTTATTTTAGATTATCTCGGTTCTTAGTTCGATTCTAAGTCTTAGGTTGTGATTTGTTCATTTCAGGTTCAGTGCGGCACATCTTATTTCGGGTCTCAATCTCAGATTTGTTTCCTGTTCGGTCCATGTTCGGGCCTCGGTTCAGTCAACACAGGCCACCAGTAGTCAACCGGTCAAATAACGGGCCAGCGACAGTTCGAGAATTGGTACAATTTAAGCAACGCTACTTTTTATTATCGTTTTATATGTGTATATATTACATTAAATATCGAACCGATATATTTATTTATTGATTCACTTTCGGCATTTTCTTTTAAGTATATAGTTTATATTGTTGATTATTGTTGAATTTTGAAAATATATCGACAACTTGCGTTGTCGGGATCGTCCAAAAATAGAGGGAACTCTGCCCGTTTTTTTTTGTGAAAATCCGTACAACGAAACATGTTATTTTGTGAAACGAAACTTATCGGATCCAATTAGTTTTATAACAATAATTTTAAATGTAAATTTATTCAATTAATTATTTATTTAATTTCTTTTCTTTTTAACAAAACTTCTATAATATTTTTGAGAAACTTAGATTAAAAATCTTTGTATGAACTTTATACACAAAAAAAATATATATATATAAATATACTTAACCATCGACTAGTTATACCCTAAGTTCTACTTCGAATCCTTCGTCATAATTTCCGAATACTCATACACCTTCGCTTGCCCATATAGGGTGACATCGGTGTTCCATCATCCTAACCTCACACTCGTCGACACTTGGATAATCGGAAGACTTAGCAATTTTGTGAGTATACTCGTATTCCCCCTTTTTACTTTACCACTTTTGGGGTGTAACATGTTTATCTATCAACAAACTTACACATAAACTTTTGCTTAAACACATGAACATTTCTATAACATGCTTGTATACATGATGGCTTGATGCTTTAAACTTGGATTTATCTTATGTGTTGAATTTATCATTAACTTCGTACGAGCCAAACCGTGACATATGTAGCGCTATAGGATTAACGACCCGCCCCTTTATCTCGGTAATGTCATGAGCATATTGCGTTTCCTTGGTTTGATATGTTAGACACATACCATGTTTAAATGTTTATCTTGAATCACATGCTTGCTATGAGGAATTGTTCACAACTTATCTTTTGCTATGTATGTATCAAACTTGTATACTCGCCTTTGCTTTTGCATTGAATTGTATTTTTAAACATGTTACAGGTTGATGATGACAATGCTAAGAAAAGAAGTAGCGTTGATGCCTAGATACACATATAGACGTTTTGGTTTAATATGTTGTATCAATTTTGCTTATGTTGTTATGTATTACTTTTGGAACATGTTGTCATTTGAGTTTATGTAATGTTGACTATTTGAAGTTATGAAATGAAATTGGGATTATCTAAATATTGTCACAAATAGCGTTATGATGTCTCGAGCAATCTTCACACTTCGTCTCATCCCGATGTTTCCGCCATTGGTTGGGGTGTGACAGATTGGTATTAGAGCCATAACTATATGGAATTAGGAAAAGTAGGAATGCTTTAACCTAGTCTATAGTTCTAGAGCCTTATTCGTACGTTTTACTTGAAACTACTTGCATGCTATCTTATTTGCTTCTATTTATTCTCTTTTGATCTTTTAATATATGTCGCTTATGTGTTAACACTTGACATGCTATACTTGCCTTATTATGTGCTAATACATGTTTTATTTTCCCACTCATTATGTGCTATTCTCGATATGCTTCATTGTGCGTTTATATTTGTTTGTTTATTCCTTTAACATACTCTTTCCCTCGTGCATATTACTCGATTTCTTCTTAAACTCGAAAACACTCATATTATACGAACGAGACGAGTTTACCAAAATAGGCGTGAAACCCACAATTTGGTAAACGACTCTCACCCCGCTTGATTCTATTTTTTTTTTCGCACGAAATTCACCATTAAGTTAGGAGTGAAATCCACATCTTAACGGAAATTTCAAACCTCAAATTCTAATGGACGCTCGTCAAAGTGTTGAAATTAAATTTTGACCCGACGAGTACCAACCACACTTAGGATACGAAATCGCCAAGTTAGGGGTGAAACCCGCACCTTGTCGACTAGTTCCACTCCTTGATTTTTTTAATCTCGCCAAGTCTCGAAATTTCGATTGAATTGGGACATGTAGTAACCGGAAGGGTAAATACCGTTAACCGACTTGTCGGCGAGAGTATTCCACCTATTAGGCCAAAGCATGCTCCCCAAACTCGAAAGATTTTTCGACCACTTTGGTTAGTCAATGTTCCGTTTTGGAACCATCCGAGTTTCCTTTTATCAAACTCACGCTTTATTATTTTCGATCTTTTGTCAGTTTTGAACCATTTTGAGATTTCACTTTTGCGCATGCATCATGCTATTACTTTACATACGATTATACATTATTTGCATGCATGTTTTTACGTAATTTTATTTACACTTTTGTAACGAGTGGAGGCATATCATCGAGACAGGAGTGATTTCCTTACCTTGACGATTAACTCCGCTTTATTTCTCACCTTACAACGACCTCACCAACGAGTTAGGGGTGATTCCCTTACCTAGGTGATCGTTACCAATGCTTTCTTCTAATAGGCTATATTATGTAAACACAATCATGTTTATACCTAAATCATTTATCATGTATTTCAAAATACTTCATTTATCTAAACGTACCTCTTAATCTATAATTTATTTTCACATCACCCGCACACACAAAATTGTTAGCTTTTACCATAAACACTTATTCTCCGACATTCAAAATTTCACGAAATGCTACTCATCAACTTAATCGGTCCAACAAAACCATTGCTCACAAAATTTTGTATTCAACATAACTATTGAAACACTTATAAAATATCACAAATATTATTCAACATTTACTAAAACTTCTTTCAAAAGCAATAAAACATTTTATTAAAAGACGCTTTTTCAGCAAACACTAAGTCCATATACCAAATTCTTTTTCTGAAGGATCAACTTTTCACGAAAATCCGTAAACTTCGAAACTTTCTAATACAAAGTTACTTAAAACGACGCAAACTTATTAATCTCTAGAACTTTTCAAAACCTCACTCGATACGTCAATTAACTTCAAAACACGTGGGCAAGGAAACTTCATAAGGACTGACAAATTTTCAAGTTATGTAATCTCTTTTAAAACCGTAGTAGCATTTCCATCCTTTTTACAAAGCACGTTTCACGTAACCAATAGCTGTTTTATATTCCCTTACATTCACAAACTAGGTTCTGCAATTCGTGACGACTCAATCTATTTAACTTCACGTTTTACGCAAACAACTACATATGCATACCATTTTACACGTTTTAGTCAATATCTCACAACAATCTCACGTGTGTCACTCGTTCACTTTTTCTTACATACTTAAAACTTTTGATCTTTTACGCACGTAAACTCGTGTATTTCAATTTATACTATAAACAAAATCATTATTTTCTACATCCATGCTTATACATTTTACGCCTTTACTTATGTTCACACTTACACATTTATGTTATACTCACGATTCAAAATTCGTATGTTTTATGTTAATAAATACACTCACAATTATACACTTACGTTGTCCTTACATTCATGTCTATACTACATTCGTATTCATATTCATACGCTTTATGTTTCCATTTGCACTTACACAACTTTGTTACACTTATATTCATACACATATATTTTATTCATGCTTAACCTTCATGTTTTACACCTATATTCATATTCATATCTATGCTCATACATCTTATGTTCACACTGATACTTGTATTTATACTCATACGCCTTGTGTTTACGCTTATACTCATGTTGTACTCGCATTTATACCCATTTTTTTTCATACGCCTTATGATTATACTTATCCACATACTACTTACACGGTTTATGTTTATGCCCATACATACATGCATATTCATACTTAAACTCATGATTCATACATTCGTACCTATGCGCGAGCGTAATCCGAGGGATTCGCTTGCGTGGGTCCATACATACTTAAGCATTGACTTGCTTACATACCACATTCTTACACGTACACATTCTTAATTTTTAAATTATGTATACCCTGATTCATACACAACTAGTACAAGCTATGCGGATCATGCGACGATCAATATAATCACGGGTGCACACGGGATTATAGTGAGAGGCACATGAGAATCATAGAGTGTACTATTGTGTATGGTAAAACACGGAACGTAACATGACACGAATAACGAAACGGACGTAACATGGCCAAAACATGGTGGATACGCCGCTGGTACTTCCTATATATAAGTGTTTCCACCATGTTACCAAACTTTCGTAAAACGTGCCATGAGAAATTCAGTGTTTTGCAGACCTACTTAGACCTAATACGTAAACTTTAACCACTCACAAACGCATTATATCCGATTATCCACGACGAGACCTCATTCTTAACGCACTACTTTCGTCCATCTGATACTTATGCTATTCTTATACCCATAATCGTTTATTAGATCAATCGTTCGCCCTTATACCTCAATTATTCTCCGTCGTCTCAAACTGCAAAGCTTCAATTTTAAACAACCCTCTTCTGTTTGCCAAAACCCTTTCAAGTCTTGCTTCTAAATAAATTTCGGGACGAAATTTCTAAAGAAGGGGAGACTGTAACGCTTCGCGTTTTCATAACCTTCCTAATTTAGAAACCGAGTCTTAAAAATCTATTTTTAGAAGCTTGCCTCTTGCAAATTATAATCCGTCGTATCGTCGAAAATCTTTTATCTTTATTTATTTATTCATTTATTTATTTATTTATTTAATTCGTTATAAATACGGTTAACTTTTTTATTGCTAATTAATTAAATTAATTAAGTTTACGATTTAAAAAGTTTATTTTCATAATAATCTAGTTAGTCTCGTTAAATTTTAAAGTGAGTAATATAAACTAACCTAGTTAGTTATTGGAATCAAACTTAAACGAAGTTAATTTAACCATTTAATTAACTCCTTAAACTTGAGGGTCTAATTGTGTAATTATTGAAAGTATAAAAGGGTTCCTAAACCCTAAAATTGTAAAACTCATCAGACGCCCCCATCTTCTCCCTGTAGCTCCGGCGGCCGGCGCCATTTTCCGGCGACCTCTCCGGTTCCGACTATCCCCTGTTCCGACAACACCACAACCTCCTAACCCCTCTCTTCTTAAAACACCACCTGAATCACCCACCTCTGTTCGAAGGAACGGCCGGCCACCACCATCTCTGTGGTGGCGTGCGGCACGAACACAGTGAGAACGAAGAGAGAGAGAGAGAAAGACGATGGAGAAGGGAGGCTGATACCGTTCGTGACAGCGGCGGCGGCGGAGCATCGGCAGAAGCCGCTCCGGCGACTGGGTTAACTTTGATTGTTTTTTTTTGGGTTTTTGCTCATTTGATACAAGTCTCGAGTCAGGTTAGGCCCAGATGTGTTCGGTTCAGTCTTTCGGCTCGAGTATATCCCGTTCGTTCAGGCTTGTTTCGGCTCAAGTTTCAGCTTCGATTCAGTTTGTTTTTATTTTAGATTATCTCGGTTCTTAGTTCGATTCTAAGTCTTAGGTTGTGATTTGTTCATTTCAGGTTCAGTGCGGCACATCTTATTTCGGGTCTCAATCTCAGATTTGTTTCCTGTTCGGTCCATGTTCGGGCCTCGGTTCAGTCAACACAGGCCACCAGTAGTCAACCGGTCAAATAACGGACCAGCGACCGTTCGAGAATTGGTACAATTTAAGCAACGCTACTTTTTATTATCGTTTTATATGTGTATATATTACATTAAATATCGAACCGATATATTTATTTATTGATTCACTTTCGGCATTTTCTTTTAAGTATATAGTTTATATTGTTGATTATTGTTGAATTTTGAAAATATATCGACAACTTGCGTTGTCGGGATCGTCCAAAAACAGAGGGAACTCTGCCCGTTTTTTTTTTGTGAAAATCCGTACAACGAAACATGTTATTTTGTGAAACGAAACTTATCGGATCCAATTAGTTTTATAACAATAATTTTAAATGTAAATTTATTTAATTAATTATTTATTTAATTTCTTTTCTTTTTAACAAAACTTCTATAATATTTTTGAGAAACTTAGATTAAAAATCTTTGTATGAACTTTATACACAAAAAAAATATATATATAAATATACTTAACCATCAACTAGTTATACCCTAAGTTCTACTTCGAATCCTTCGTCATAATTTCTGAATACTCATACACCTTCGCTTGCCCATATAGGGTGACATCGGTGTTCCATCATCCTAACCTCACACTCGTCGACACTTGGATAATTGGAAGACTTAGCAATTTTGTGAGTATACTCGTATTCCCCCTTTTTACTTTACCACTTTTGGGGTGTAACATGTTTATCTATCAACAAACTTACACATGAACTTTTGCTTAAACACATGAACATTTCTATAACATGCTTGTATACGTGATGGCTTGATGCTTTAAACTTGGATTTATCTTATGTGTTGAATTTATCATTAACTTCGTACGAGCCAAACCATGACATATGTAGCGCTATAGGATTAACGACCCGCCCCTTTATCTCGGTAATGCCATGAGCATATTGCATTTCCTTGGTTTGATATGTTAGACACATACCATGTTTAAATGTTTATCTTGAATCACATGCTTGCTATGAGGAATTGTTCACAACTTATCTTTTGCTATGTATGTATCAAACTTGTATACTCGCCTTTGCTTTTGCATTGAATTGTATTTTTAAACATGTTACAGGTTGATGATGACAATGCTAAGAAAAGAAGTAGCGTTGATGCCTAGATACACATATAGACGTTTAGGTTTAATATGTTGTATCAATTTTGCTTATGTTGTTATGTATTACTTTTGGAACTTGTTGTCATTTGAGTTTATGTAATGTTGACTATTTGAAGTTATGAAATGAAATTGGGATTATCTAAATATTGTCACAAATAGCGTTATTGTAGGTCCCCCGGAGGTTGAGGTTAAACCTTACCCTTGTTATGTTTAACACACTAGCAAGTGCGGAATCCAAGCTAGAATGCAAACCGGTAGTTTATATGAGAACACAAGCTACAAAGAGAAAGATAGACACACGAGATATCAAAGTTTTCTCTTGTATTTCAGTGGACACGGTTACAGCCCTTGACCAAACTGAAAATACGCTCTCTACAAGACTAAGTTCACTCACACTTTCTCTCTATCACTATGAAGAAGTGAACACATTACATGAGTATATATATACCCATCACAGCTCGTCTAGTCGAAGGATCAGATAGAATGATCGAAGGATCATCTATCGATCTGAAACCTATCGAAGGATCCACATATACCTCGAAGGATGATATCCTTCGAGGTCCATCAACATCCATCGAAGGTTTATCTTTCGAGCTCATCGAAGGATCTAAACAATCCTTCGATGACTCATCCTTCGACACAAACATGTTACAACCATGTTCTAACTGTTTGGCCAAGTCAAACCAGGAGGATGGTTGACTTGGTCAAACTTACATCAAACACATATATTAACAAACCTAAGACGTAACCCAGACTAACAAAAGACATCGTTTTGTATCATGACAAATTACAGACAAAGTACAGACACAAGTGCACCAACAAACTCCCCCTTGGCTGTAGCTTTGTCTCGATCTTCGTGTCTTCAAGTCTCTGACGTCCTTTCAAGTCTTCAATGTCGGAGGATCTTCAAAGTCTTCACGTCTTGAAAGCAGAAAGTGTATCAACAAACTCCCCGTTTCATGTAGGAAGTGTGTTGACAAACTCCCCCTTAACACAAGCTCCCCCTTGAGTTATGCTCGTGAAAGACTTGATCCTTATAGCTTGAGATCCTTGTGGTGTTGATGATGGTCAGCGGCAACTCGATCATTTTCATCTTTTGAGGGCCTTCACTTCACGTCGTGTCTTCATTCCGAAGCTTGTCATCGACCATGTTCTCCTTGCCTTTAGAATCTGCACATGCAAGAAATCTAAACGCATAATGAGAACAACTGCTTGGAATATAGTCTATATAAACAAATGACACACGAATGACCATGTCACAATCAAACACCGTCCGACAGTTTGAAAGTTTAGTAAATTTGTCAGTTTTAGTTTCTAACTTTCAAAACTTGCAAATTTCGACCGTTTATGAAGATTTAGTCAATTCGGTTTTCGTTCAGGTTTCAGGCAACGAAGACTCGAGTTCCAACATCGTACGATCGAAAATAAAATAGAAATAAAATCTTTTTGGCTTTTATAAAGTTTATATTAAAACACACCTAAAATCTTTTTGGTATTTTTGAATTTTTTTCAAATGTAAAGACTGAAAGCAGTAAATAAATATATACAGACATTCTTTTTGCGAGTTTCGAGGGTAAGAGAATCATATCAGTGCACGGTCAAGCCAAAACACTCTCTTTGTTCAGTTAGTTAACATTAAGATAAGCATCCTATAACAATTATCGGTATTGTTGTCCACATAAGCTCAACTTATCAGATGTAATCATGGCGAGGGGATACGTTGAGGTATGATTTATACTTACCGACCGGTGTTCATCCACATCACGACACATTCCCGTATCAAGGTATGCACGAGGATTCATCTTACTGGTGAGTATACCGATTATCATCTGTTTGACCATATATGATGTGAGATTCTCACTTATTTTGATTTGAAAACAAGCCCTATGTGATAGAATCACTTATTGATGAGGAACTTGATTTTCATATGCATGAGGGCAAAGGAGCAAGTCCGTGAACAGGTCAGTACTTCCGTACAGCAGAGAGACGAACTTGACTCCCGGATAAATGTGATATTTTATCACTTATTTGTTTGGACATGTGATTGTTTATCACTTATTGAGGTCGAATACAGTATGTACACGTATGTATAGTATCATGGAAGATCTAGACTTGCGTCCCCGTTATTTTTCGGTAAAAGATACAACCATGATACCCAGATGATAAGCAGCATAAAGACCGAATATCTCAGAACCTCGGCAATCTCTCAAACGAAATTTCGGTACTAAGACCATATGCCAATGAATGGTTCCCACCTGGTCTTCAGTCGATTTAAGATTTATATCACCCTGCACACTTTAAAATGATTGTGAGCCTACCGATACATCTTATATAGAGCTGCTTATCGTTTTTCATTTAAGGTTTAAAGAGGTTTGGATAGACCACTGATGTACTATCATTTTCTCTTTTGCTCGCCAGGAAACTCATTTTTGTTTTTCTATTGTTTTTGTGTTTTTGAAATTTTTCGATGTTTTTGGATTTTCAGATTTTTGGATTTACTCCTCCTAAAATCAATAAACTAAGACAAAACTAAAACACAAAGGTATTTACAAAAATGATTTTCCGATGTTGGTTTACTCTTGCTTGACCTTAATGCCGTTTACCGATAATAAAAAGTCAAATCTTGATTTGTCAAACGCTTTGGTAAATAGGTCGGCACGTTGGTCACCGGTGTGGACCTTAACAACATCGATTAGCCTTTTATCAAAGCAATCACGTATGAAGTGATATTTGATATCGATGTGTTTGGTCTTTGAGTGCTGCACAGGATTTCTAGTGATCTGTAATGCAGCAGAATTATCAACGTAAATAGGAGTAGTTAGGAATTCAAAACCGTAGTCGCGTAATTGTTGTTGGATCCAAAGGACTTGGGAGCAACAACTTGAGGCAGCAATGTATTCAGCTTCGCATGTTGAAGTAGCGACACACGTTTGCTTCTTGCACTGCCATGTGACTAGGCGATTTCCTAAAAACTGACATCTAGCCGTTGTGGATTTGCCGTCGATTTTGCATCCGCCAAAATCAGAATCACCGAAAGCGATCAAGTCAAAGTTATTATCCCTAGCGTACCATAGACCGGTGTCAGGAGAACCCTTCAAATAACGAAAAATCCTTTTTACAGCTGCAAGATGTGAGGCCTTCGGGTTAACTTGATATCTGGCAAGCAGGCACGTTGGGTACATTATATCTGGCCTTGATGCTGTGAGGTACATAAGAGATCCGATCATTGCGCGGTAATATGAGGGGTTAACAGCTTCACCCTTCAAGTCTGGAGTAATTCCGTGATTTTGTGGCAATGGGGTACCAATGGGCGTTGCATCAGACATCTGGAACCGGCTCAAGATGTCGCTAACATATTTAGTCTGATGAATGAATATCCCAGACTCCGTTTGTTGTACTTGTAGGCCCAAAAAGAAGGTCATTTCCCCCATAGCACTCATCTCAAATTTATCCTGCATAATGCGCTCGAAATTCCTACACAAGACATCATTCGTAGAACCAAAAATAATATCATCGACGTATACCTGTACCAGAAGAAGATCTCCATCTTGTTCTTTGATGAAAAGAGTACAGTCGATAAGACCCCTTCGAAAACCGTTCTCCAGCAAGTAATTAGATAAGGTTGCATACCAAGCTCGCGGGGCTTGATGAAGACCATAGAGAGCTTTGTTGAGCAACCAAACCCGATCGGGATGAATAGGATCTTCAAAACCTGGAGGCTGTTCGACGTACACTTCTTCTTCAACCACACCATGTAAGAATGCACTTTTGACGTCCATCTGGTAAACCTTGAATCCTTTGAATGAGGCATAAGCCAGAAAGATCCGAATTGCTTCCAGACGTGCAACAGGTGCATACACTTCGTTGTAGTCGATCTCTTCAATCTGACGAAAACCTTGAACGACTAAACGTGCTTTGTTCTGGATAACAACTCCACGGTCATCCTTTTTGCATTTAAACACCCAACAGGTACCAATCTTCTTGTAACCAGCAGGTTTCTCTACGAGTTTCCAGACACCTAGCTTCTGGAATTGTTGCAGTTCTTCCTGCATTGCTTCCACCCAGGAATCATCTTTCAATGCCTCCTTCCAAGATCTAGGCTCTTCTTGGCTAACATAGCAGGAGAAAGACCAATCATTTTGTTGTCCCGATTCTCGTATCTCAGCATACAAGCCAGCATTTTTGTTATTTCTGATTTGATTCCTTGTCCTTACACCACTGAGAACATCACCTATAATATTCCGCTGAGGATGAATGTTATGAATTCGGGTTTCAGGAACTAGAGGAATTTCAACATTGGTCCTCAAGTTATTGATATTTAACTTCCCGATATCATTCTGAAGCTGTTGAGTTGTAGAAGATGATGCATTTTCTTCTTGGACAATTGGCGCAGACACTGGATCCGTTGCTTCTGAAGTACCTTGAACCGGACGCGGTGCTTCACCATCATTTGCATCAACATACTCCTCATCTTCCGATGACAAATTGTAGTCGACAGCATCATTAAACACCTCATTTGAAACGAGATTGTTGACAGAAGAAGATGCTTGTGAGTCAACAATGATTGGGCGAACTAACTGAGAGCCAGTCGCATTCTCGCTTTCAGACAACATTTGAGCAATTGCATTGTCATCATCAAATGTCGGCAGATTGAATGAGTCAAAAAGACCATCATAATCGAACATCCATGGATCTCCAGAAGGCTTCCGTGGATTAGAATATCTTTGAACTTTTACTTCACCCCACTCTTCAATCTTCTTGGTAGTCAGGTTCCATACTCGCAGATTAGGAGTAGCATACCCAAGGAAGTAACCTTCGATAGCTTTGGCACCAAACTTCCCGTCAGGATCAATCATGGTACATGGTGCACCAAAAGGTTCTAGATATTCCAAGTCAGGAGTCTTCTTGTGTAGGAGTTCGAAGCACGTTTTGCCATGTCTTTTCACTGTGAGAACCCTGTTTTTGAACTCGGTTCCGTTGTCGCTTCGAATTCGCCTCACCTTTAGATTATAAAGATTTTCCAACAAGGTGATCAAATTCTTTAGAATTTCTGGAGTCTCGCTCTTGTGGACCATGAAAGCAACCCATGAAAATCTTGAATAGTCATCAGTGACTACCAAGCAGAAAACTTCCCCGTGCACACTCTTGTGTTTGATTGGCCCGAAAAGGTCCATATGCAGACGTTCGAGTGGCATGTTTACAGTGTTAACCTTCTTCAATGGATGTGATTTCTTGATCTGCTTCCCTTTCTGACACGGCACACAGACATCTTGAAGTTGAAAATTCTTCACATTTACACCTCTCACCAGATTGTTTTTGACAAGGTGATTCATTTTTCTGAGGTGAATATGACCCATCCGTCTGTGCCAAGAGATCGTCTCCTTTTCAGTGGCTTTTGAAATAAAGCAAGTAACTTGTTTGGACTTAGTTATTGCTTGGCTCATATCGAGGACATATAAATCATTAACTCTTGGTGCTGATAAGAGAATCCATTCTTCGGGAATCTTGAATCCTGGCTTCAGCACATAACAACCGGCATCATCAAAATGCACGGTGCACTTCTTGTCGCAGATCTGAGAAACACTCAGGAGATTGTGATCCAACTGTTGCACATAATTGATTTTGTCGAAACTCACAACTCCATTTGAGATCATTCCCTCGCCGGTGATATACCCTCCTTTGTCTCCAGCAAATGCAACATATCCTCCTCTTATACTTCGCACATCGAAAAGAAGACGATAGTCGCCCGTCATGTGCCTGGAAGCCCCACTATCAACAATCCAATGACTATTAATAGTTCCTCCTAGAGCCGCCTGCACATGCAACTAACTTATCAGTTTGAGAGGGGGACCCAAGCCTTTGTGGACTTGGGTCGTCCTTGATCATCAAGGAAAGTGATTTCAATCACTTGATGATTAGGAAAAAGAACCTGTGGTGTTCCCCCTGATTGAATTACCTGCTTTTGCTTCCAAGCTGTTTGTCTTTTACCAGTATTTGAATTTATTGTTTTAGCATTTACTGGTTTTACAGTTTCAGGTTTTGCTTGTACAGGTTTTTCTTCTTTGACCTCTGATTTTAAGGCCTTTTCAATTACCTTTTGATTCTTTTGCTTTAACTTCTTTTCCCTTTCTTTCATGACACGTGGGTCTTGTTTCAGGGAAACTGATCGTTTTTGGTAATCGATTTCTTGGGGAGCACTCGTTTTTGACTTCAGCTTTTGCACGTGTGGGCAATATCTTACAATATGCCCAACTGTGCCACATTCAAAACATGTTCTCTGCTCTACAAACTTCGAAGAAACATGTTGATGACCAGACGGAGAACCAGACAATGAACTTTGTGATCTAGACGTGCTTGGACCTAAATCACATCCGTTGGTGTGTTGGTGTAATTATTCTGATCATTTCGTTTTAAAATTCTAACTTGTTTTACAAAATCAACGTTAGATTTATCCTGAAATGTTTCAAGTTTGTCTGAACCCGTGGATCCAACAAAGTTCATTTTCGGTTCTCGTTTCTTAACAGGAGCTCTTTTGTTTTGCACCTTTTGTTGTTGAACCTTAGGTTGCTCAACCTTTGATTGTTGAATTTTAGGTTGTGCAGTCTTAGGTTGAGTAGCCTTAGACTGTTCAACTTTAGGTTGTTGAACCTTTGGTTGTTCAGTCTTAGGCTGCTGAACTTTAGGTGCTTGAACATTCTTGTTCTGAGCCTTCTTTCCCTGTACCTTACCCTTTCCGGAGTTGACTTGTTGTTTTCGCTCAATTGGTAGTTTTTGGTTTCCGTATTGTTTTCTAATTTGTTCACACGGAATTGGATCACATTGAGTGACGGTAACTTTGCCACTTTTGTTCCCCAAAAACTTATCAGTGCATCCTTCAAAAATTTGCTCAATTAAATCTTGATTTACATTTTTAATTGAAAAATCTTTGTTAGAGTAGATTTTGCTATCTCCTTTGAGCGTGTACAACAAATTATTCCCTTCAAGGCTAGATACAATGGACTCCATTGCTTTTGACATTTCAGTCTTACTCGGTTTCACTGGTGGATCACACAGGATGTGATTCTCAATTGGAATATCTGTTGTAACCGAGTTAGATTGTTGTTTCACAATTTCTTCAGATTCATCGTCCGAAGAATCAGCATCCTCAACAATGGGAGGACTCTGTTCCTTAACACACGATGAATCTGTCACATTCTCAGATTCTGATTAACCCGAGGATGATGTACCAGTTGTGAACCCGAGGCCTGCTGCAAAATCATCTAGACCAAGTGGCACAGTAGGTTCAAAACGGGGCATATCCTCGTCATCAGGCAATTTGGAGTAATTGTGATTCATTGGGGGAGGACATGATTTGAATCCAATACATTTTGCATCCCCCTTTTTCTTTTGAACGTCAATGATGTGATCCAATACATAGCGGGAATTGGAATAGCTTTCCAGTTTCTGCTTAATTGTCTCACATTCACATCGAGCTGTTGCTAAGTCTACCATTTGCTTTTCAATTGTGTCAATAAGATTATTGTTAGCATGTTGTTTTCGCAAAACAGCCTTTTGTAATTCTGAAACATCATGTCTTAATGACGCAATTGTTGCTTTAAATTCCTTTTCATTTCTGGTTAAAAACAAGTTAGCTTCAGTTGCTTTAGAAAGATCTACAATCAATTCTTGATTGTGTTTGTGTGTGATTTCAAACTGACTTTCCTTTTCAGCATATTTTAAACACTTTGCACATTCAATAGGAACAGAAATAGAGTCAGAATTAGTATCACATACCTGAGAAGTCTGACCTTCTACGTGAGCCATAAAGGCTGTATGAAAAGAAAAAGATCCATCTTCAGAGAAGAACTGAGCAAGCTTCTCGGAAGTTCCAGCAGATTTCTGGCAGAGAATAGATCTCCTCTTGCATAATGCTTCAGCTTCAGCCAAAAGCTCATCAACTTCCAAATCTAAAGCATCACTTGATAAATCACCAGCATCAAGTGATTCCCCATCCATGCTCCCACTATAACCCGAACTATCTTCATCTTCTGAAGATTCACCAGCAGACACGGGTTCTACTACCTTCTCAATCACTTTAGCATAACATGCTGTTCCACCATTTCCTCCTTCTCCAAGCTGAAGGTTCCAGTTGCAGATTTCATCAACTTGAACAACCAATCCTCTGTGGGGATTAGTGTTTGTGGATCCAGATGCATTTGCTCCAACGGGAACTATTGATCTGACAGAATTGTTGTTCAGTTGCTGTTGTGGCTGTCCTTGATTCCTGAAGGGATTCTGATTTCCTTGCTTAGGTGGCTTCTGACACTCCCGCTTGAAGTGACCCTTTTCACCACAATTGAAGCAAGTGACAGCATTCTTATCAAAACCATACTTGGTGTTGTTGTTGCTATCCAAGTTGGTTCTCCCTGTCCTCTCCATAAACTCCTTTGCTCTTCGAATTGCACTAGCAAGAGCCCATTTGATATCCATCATTTCAAACTCTTCTCTATCCACTTGCTGATAATCTTCATTGGTTAGATTGATATTCCCAATCTGACCTGCGACCAATCCACAATAAGCACTAACCAAGGTGTTCAACATCTCCATATGCTCCTTGGCTATTTCGACACTGACTTTGGAAAAGTTGGAAGTGTCTAATCTGACTGTGTTCGGATTGGAAGTGGCTTGAAAGTTTGAAGAGCTTCCATAAAACCCTTGCTGTTGCGGTTGTTGCTGCTGAGCTCTGCTTAGGTCTAAGAAAGGCGGTGGTGTGAATTGCTGAGCTGTCGGTTGCACATACTGTTGTTGAGAAGAAGAATCTGGTCTTGAATACATCATCGTGTATGCTGAAGGATCAAACTGATTTGTTGTGGAAAGTCCGGTGTTTGAGATGAAAGCTGTTTGAAGCTTCGCGTGTTGAGAGGCTGGTTTTTCTCCACTGATACCTCCTGCAATCCCATAGTACATCTCTGGATTTTGAGGAGTTAGTGTTCTTTTTGCCTTAAGCTTTTCTTCTACATCCTTGTTCTCCAATTTTTGAATTAACTCATAGACGGTGATTGTGTCTAGAACACCATTTTGTTTGAGAATTTCAAGAAAACTGCTCCACTTTGCTGGTAAGCTATCAACGAATCTCTGCACCATTTCCTGTGGAGTGGCAGTGACTCTAAAAGCAAACATCTCGCTCAACAAGTGATGGAACCTTGTAGATAACTCTGCCAAAGTCTCATTCTCCATACACGTGAATCCTTCAAACTCTTTCTTCAGTAATTCTTGCTTGATCTTTCTAGATTGAGCATTTCCTTCACATCGTAACGTAAGCATATCCCACAAGCTTTTAGTAGTCGTGCAGTAAACAAACTGGTGGTAAATGTCTCTGTGAAGAGCTTGTGTGAGAATCATGAATGCTTTCTTTTCTAACTCAAATTTCTTCTTATCATCATCAGACATAGTGCTGTAAGTTTGTGGATTAGATCCTGCAACTTCCAAATCATTGTCAAATGCGGTGAAGAAGCACATCCATAGATCTTGACCTTGCCCCTGAACATAAGTTCTCAGCCTTTCTTTCCACCATCCCCAATCATTGATGTGATTTAGCTTTGGCGGTTTTGTGCTTGAATGCTGCTGCTTTGATTTGTGACCAATGCCCATTGATTTGCAGTTATCATTGCAG